>NW_009799179.1:4040614-4051719 GCF_000213175.1 Neurospora tetrasperma FGSC 2508
GGGGGGGGGGGGGAAACAAATAACAAAAGTAAAGGAACAAAAAAGAGGCCGAAATATATGCATGAAAGGAAGCGCAATGCACCTACCCGGGACCGTCTGTGGTAATGATGGGCTTCAACCCGTCCTTCTTCCTCTTGTTATTCGTACTGTTGCTGCTGTTTTTGTTCAGATTGCCGTTGGAGGCAGTCGCCGCGGGGGATAAAGCTGCTTGAGCCGAGGTTTGCGCCGTACTGTCTTTGGCTTGTTGCGATCCGTTCATTGTTGGTATGTAGAAGGCAGGCTATCTATCGTACACGGGCCGGAGCGCGGTATGAAGACGAAGTCGTGATCGGTTGGTGGTGAGGAAATACAGCGGCTGGAGTGCGCGAACTTGCAAAAGTTGTTGTCGTTAATAGTGAAGACAGGAGTCGGAAGGAGAGGTTGATGGCTGTGGGGAAGGCCCAAAATGCGATGCGACGGCGGCAGTAGTGGAGTGCAAAAAGGTCTCAAAATCTCACTGCCCTGCCTCTGACAAGTCCCATGTTAGCTCCTGATGCCTTGGGGCATTGGGTCATCAAAACAGGTTCAGGTGACGAAACGCGACTGATTCGTCGCCCAGTAACATGGCATAGAAGGGTGCAACAAGTTGATGGGGCAACGGAGGAAGATCGAGGCCGCCGACTGTCGCCTGAGCTCGTTGTGTGTCGTGCGCATCGATATCCAAACCCAAGTGAACCGAATTCGCTGCGGCAATCGAGTGTGTTGTTTGCGCCAGTGAGCGTTCGTCGCCGGTCCTTCATCTGATGCTCCCCCCTGGCTAGTAACGAAGATGCTGGATGCGTTTGGACGGATCGCGCAGTGGCGGATTTTCAGGCCAAGAAACGTGAAGCATCAAAAGCACGCCGCGCCTGTGATTGCAAATCCGCGCCATGCAATAACGATAGCTTATGACTAACCTGGAGAGAAATGCCCGTGGTCTTCTTGTTGTTCTAGAAGTGTAACGCAATCGCTGGTACTGGCAGTATGCGGGCGAGAATCGAACCAAACAAATGACAATGCCGGTATGGATACTGTAATGGGTTGCTGTCGTTGTTCAAAACACCAGTTGGGCGGGGGTTCTAAGGGCCTAAAGATTGGGCAAGGGTCTTGGGCTCGTGATAAGGAAATAAGAGGTGATCGTTATGCTTTGGTCGCAAGTTTAGTAGGTGTCGGGTGGTTCGCCAGTGGGATCGCGAGAATCCCTCGTGTCTGTCGAGTTACTCACAATGAGAAGTGGAAGAAAGAAGTCGAACGAAAAAAAAAAAAAAAAGAGAGAGAGCTTGATTTCGCGCGCGACTTGACAAGGACGGGATGGACGTCATCTATCTAGTAATAGCCGCTGCGGACTGCAGTGCCGCCGTAAGACGGGAAATGTGCCTTGCCTTGCACGTTACGATCACCTTTCTCGCTGCCTTACATATCGATGTATGTACTTGCTATAGCAGGGTGGTTGGTTGTTGCAACAGGAAGAAAGTGGAAGAGTTCGTTTGATTTCGACGTCGGGTGTCCGCAACCAACTGCTTCAAACCGCTGCGATACGTACTCTTGGTATAAATACGGTACAGTATTGTAGCGTACAATGTGCCGGGAGGGGCTGAACAGTGGTAAGGTAGAAACTACTAGTACTTGGTCGGCGGGGTATCACGGGTTGGAAGGTGCCCTTGGGTATAAGTCGCAAAGACATCGCTCGATACCTTAGTGCTGATGCAAGATAGGATATGCGATACAGTCCAGTCCTCGAGATGTCCAACCAACATGCTGAATCAGAGAATAGAAGCAGTATCAAAGACGTTTTTTTATCGTACTCAGTCAAAGACACACAGAAATAAGAAAATAAAAGAGAAAAGGTATGATCTCGTCTCCAATACTTAGGATTGCGACGGGGTGAGAAGAAAGAAGTGTAAAAAAAATGTGCCATGCCTAGAGGTATGGGATGCCCAACAGGGTTGGCAGGTAGGGTAATCCAACTTGATCTCCGTGGAAGGGGCCCGAGGGGTTCTTCGCCAGGGGCTGTGCGCGCGCAATTAGTCCCCCATACTACCTAGCCCCAGCCAATCCATCTCTTTATATCGTCGCAACAGTATTAGGTATCCGGAAGATAAGATGAGACGTACCTTTTGAATCCACCTACGCCAAGCGTAGGTCAGACTTACGTACGCTAGCGCGTGCGTAAGGCGTAATATAACTATTCTCGTACACTAACTACTACAAAGGGTTAAGATCTAAAAATCTAGCCTTTTCTATCTTTAGTAGCATATAACACGTTTATTTTATCTTTGCATTCTTAAAAATTTTCGTACGGTGGACGGACGTATTGGGTAATAAGGAAGATAAGATAAGGGTAGTAATAAGAGATAAGGATGAAATAAGGGTAGTAATAAAGGATAAAGATAAGATTTTGAAAAAGATAAGAGGTGGAAAGAGTTTAGTAAAGTTAGTATAGGAGGAGTATATAGATAAGATGAGTAATAACGTTTTTTATTGGCTGTGGTGTAGTGGTTAATATATTGGCTGCTTGGTGTTGAGGTTGTAGGTTCGATTTATGTTATAGTTTCTTTTTTTTTCTTTTTTTTTAAGAAACTTAGACTTTTATTATTTTAGAGCTATATATATATATAATATTATTATATTATCTTTTCGTATACTTTTTTTTTACTAAAATATATAAAATATAATAAAGAAAGTTATATAAGTACGTATTTAAATTATATTAATAATAATAAGAAATAGTTTTAGAAGTTTTTATAAAAATACTTTTCTTTTTAAGTTTTATTTATTTTTAATTTTAATTACTTAGTTTTACTAATAAGTATTAAGAAAGTTCCTAATATTTTATATATTTATTTTTACTATTTAAATATATAAATTAACTTTTATATTATATATATATTAACTAACTTAATTGAAAGAAACTACTTTACCTACCTTATATTTAAATTAACTATTATACTACTTATATATATATATAAAAAGTTAGCTAACTTGGCTGAGAGAAAGTGCTTTACCTACCCTGTATTTAAATTAACTATTATACTACTTATATATATAAGAAAAGTTGGCTAACTTAGCTAAGAGAAAGTGTCTTACCTACCCTGCATTTAAATTAACTATTATACTACTTATATATATATAAGAAAAGTTGGCCAACTTGGCCGAGAGAAAGTGTCTTACCTACCCTATATTTAAATTAACTATTATACTACTTATATATATAAGAAAAGTTAGCCAACTTGGCTAAGAGAAAGTATTTTACCTACTCTACATTCAAATTAACTATTATACTACTTATATATATAAGAAAAGTTAACCAACTTGGCCGAGAGAAAGTGTTTTACCTACCCTATATTTAAATTAATTATTATACTACTTATATATATAAGAAAAGTTGGCTAACTTGGCCGAAAGAAAGTATTTTACCTACCCTATATTCAAATTAACTATTATACTACTACTACGGTATTACGGGGAGTTGAAACTGTAGTTACTATACTACTTTATAACGGATTTGTTACTAACGGATTCGTTTTGAGAGAAGAATCCGGTAGGTGACGGATTCGTTAAAGGGATTAATACGTAGTAAATTCGTTACTAAGTAATAAATTCGTTTTAAGGAATTACAATTAATTATAACCTAGGATTTGTATTAATAAATAGTATTACTAAGTAAGAACTTCTAATTATAAATAATAATTAATTGAAGGAAGAATTTGTCTTAAGGGAGATAGATCCATTTTTAACTATTTTAATTACTTAGAGTTATATTAGTGCCTAATTATATTAATTATAGTATAGTTAAACGTTAATATATTTTAGTCTAATTATTAACTGTATTATAATATTTCCCGGGGTATTAGGAGATAATTAACAGTCAGTTAGATTAATTTATTTAATTAGGTATATATACGCTAGAAGTATCTTTAATCTAAAGCCGGAATCGTTACTCCCCTTCAAATTACTAAGTATTTTATTATACCCAATAATCTACTTCTATCCTACTATACTCAACTCTCGAGATTGCTTAATATAATCCTACCTTAATTATTAATTTAATTAAGTAAATATTCTAGTACACTATTAATTAATTATATCAGTATTTAAATACTGTATTTTCTATAGCGTAGTATCTATTTAGTATAACTTATACCCGACCTACTATTACCGATAGTTCTGAAACTGCTACGACCCCGACGGGAAGTAATAAATTAATTAACGCCGGCCGGATTATTAGATTGGCGATATTTATATTATTATTAACCTACGGAAGGAGAATTAATAGCCGGGGATATAGTTTCCTAATCTATTTCTTCCTTAGAATCCGGGCCTATAACTATAATTATACAGATTAAATAATATCCTCCTCTCATATTAAGCGTCGAAATATTGTAGATTGTAGGGTTATTTAATTTATCCATTATAATAGTAAATAATAATAATATATCGAACCGGACTTTATAAGTAAAATTAATAATAGGGGTAATATAAAATAATTAGGCCTCTAAACCCTTTATAATAATAGCGAAATTACGTACGTAATTGGTTAATACCTCTATACTTAATTCTTTAACGAAATCTTCGAAGCGGTGTAAATAGGTATTAATATACTCTAAATACTAAATTTAATTATTAAGTATTTTCTCTTCGAGTTTATTTATTTTTTAGCGGAATTTCTATTCCTATATTCGCTCCTACGACTCTTAAATACGAGCGGTAGATCCATTAAAGTCTAATAGATTTATTTTAATTAAATATAAATAGTAGAAATAATTTAAAATTCTAATAAATTATTTAATTAAAGTATTAGACGCGTTTACTATTCGGTAAGCTAGGATTTATACGTAGGGAGGTAGGAACTTTTCCTATCCTCCGTCGTTGCTATTAAAGTGGAATAAATGTAAATATTTATCTTTTTAATAATTAGTAATTTAAAGTAGAATGCCTTATTATTATAGTAAATCGCCTTAATATAATCGACTTCAGTATAAAAAGTAATAAACTCTCGTTTACCTTCATTGAAGAATTCCTATATAATTCCTTTATAATAATATACTAATACTCCCAATTCAATTTAGAACCGTTTACTTACAATATAATAATTAATAATATTATTACCTTCGACGTTAATAGGCCTTACCTTAATTATTCGCTCGGTATCTTCGTCTTTAAAGACTTCTAAGTTTATATTATTAATATAATTAAATTCGTTATAGAAGAGTTTGTTTTAAATATATTCGTTATTATAAGTAATAATAAGAACTTTTATAATATCCTAGTTATTATTAGTAAAAATCGGTTAACCGTCCTATATTATAATAATAGCTCCGAATAGAGGGGCGAGGGCCGAATAGTAAATAAATTTATTCCGCTCGCCCTTAAAAGCTATAATCTTTATACTCTCTCTCAAATATTGTAAAAGATTATATAGGATAAAGCGCTATACCGTAGGGTTTATTCAAATAATATCGATATTTCGTTCATATAATACAATTTAAGGGCCCGTAAAGGTTTAAATTTATTAACTATTAAAATACTAAACCTACTAACTATTATTAATACCCTTCGGGTTAAATATTATATTATATTTAAATTTATATATAGAAATAGGGGTAAAGTCTATTTCTTAGAAAATAATAGCGGGTAATAAATCGATTATTATGTTTGTACCGGCGATTAAAGAGAAGAGAATAGTATTTACTTTTATAATTTTACTATCCTTTTTTAATATGAAACTTAAGGTAATTTTTAAGTATAGGGTCTAATACTTACGGGTTAATAAATACCGAATTATTTAAGAGGCTTCGTCTAATTCCTAATTATAGGGCTATAATTTAAATTTATGGAAACGTAGGATCCTAAACATCCTCTACTATTGAATTTATCTTCTAAGGGAGTATTCGACTTAGGCCTAAGCTTAGTAGCGAACGAAATAATAGAAATATTTAGCCTACTTTCGGTATAGTATAATAAAGGTTAAAATAAAGTTAATAACTTAGTATAATAATTAGACAATTAAATTATTGCCGAATACTACTAATATATACTTATCTATAGTATTTTTAATATAAATATTATAATTGAAAATAATTCGGTTTTTATCGTCTTTAATTACGTTTGGTATTTTATAGTGTGTAGCGTCTAATATTTCTTTATTTTATTATACTATATTAGCTATAAAGTTTTGGCCGATACTATTAGTAAAATCGAACGAATCCGTTGTAGCGATGCGGATCAGGCGTTATTTGTACGGATTAAATATTAAATTTACTATTATAAAGATTAATTAAATATATTTGCACTGTAAATAAATTAATTTCAGTTAGATTTAATATACTTAAATTAGGGAAGGAAAAGAAAGACGAGAGATAACGAACTAAATAATAATGATTTAAGTTTTATTATAGGGTCTTATTCAAGTGTTTAAAATAGACGAATAATGAAAGAATAATGATAGAAAAATAAAAGAATAATTGATAAAGAATAGTAAACTATAAATTCCTTGGTTTAAAAAGAGATAATATTGGTAGTGTTCGTAGGCAATAAAATTAAAAAAGTAGTAGCTATTAAAGGAAAAAAGGGAAAGGAAAACACTAAAATAGAAAACTTTATACGGTAAGGAAAATAAATAAACGGTAGAATAAATAAAGGAAAAGTATATTAGGGCCCGTACGGCGCCCTTTACTAGTAATGTAATAAGTGGCGAATTCGTTTAATTTTAAGTATAAGTAATGAATCTATTATTAATTAAAGGGTTAACGAATTTATTCTATTTCTATAGGCGGTAAATATAAATTACGCTCCTTCTATTAAACCCTTCTCCTTTATTTAAATTAGTAATATAATAATTATATTAATCCGTAGGACTATTTTAATTAATATTTATTCCGGCGGAATATATTTAAATTATTCTCTCTCCTTTTATTAATTAATAAGGAACCTTCTCTTATATTCTCGTACTATCTTTTTATTAAAGTTTATTAATACTAAGCGTTTTAACTATTGTATATTTATTTTTAAAATATTCTTTTATATAACTAAGAATTTAATTACTTTACCTCTATATTTATAGACTTTTATATAATAGTTAATAATCCTTCCTAGGACGAATAGCACCTAATTATTTAATTCTATTTTGGTAAAAGGATCTTCCTACCTTTAAAAAGAATCCGGTCCTTTAGCTGTTTTATATAATTAAATTACTAATACAATATAATAGAATTGTAAATCCTTCAGGAAGTCTAATTTGTAAACGAAATACCTAACCTTTTTAATAATATAATATAAACTTAATTTTAATACTAACTATTTCTACTTCGGCTTCCTAAGTAATTTATATTTATTATTAAAATAAATATAAATTATATCCCCGACTTCGAAATATATTAGAATATACTTTATATTATACCGCTACTTTACTACTATACTTACCTTATCGATTAATTCAGCCGCCTCTTCCTAATACCCTAATTTAAATACCTATAGAGCCGCTATACTAAGAGGAGTACCTTTATTTAAAAGGCTTATAAGGATATCTAATATCGACCGAAGTTTGAACTTATATACTATTTTATTAGGGTTTATTCCTAACGTAGTATATAATAAATTATTAAATTAGTATTGGATAGTAGGTAAAATGTTAATCTATAGCTAATTAGAAATAGTATAATAGAAACGAATAGCGGTTTTAATAATCTAATTAATATATTTAGATTATCTATTAATTTAGGGATAAAATACTGTAGAGTAGAGTAATTTAATCCTATAGGTAGAAAAAATCTCCCTCTATATTTTAAATATAAATTTTATATCGCAATTATTAATAATCCTCTACAGAATACCCCAATTAGTAAAGTTCTAAACTCGCAATTTCACTATTACTTAATCCTTAGCTATATATATAGAATAACTAGTTATTAGTAAGACCTTCTTATTAAACTTATATATATCGGTATTTATAGTATTTTATAACGGATATTTAAATAGCGCCTAAAAAGTCCCCTAAACCTCTATAATAGGTATATTAGTTATAAAGTCTATAGTTATAATATAGAAGGGTTATAGTAAGGAGCGAATAAATTAAAACTTTCCTAAAATTAATTGATAATTAATTTAATATTTTTAATATATTCGGTAATAATTAACGTATAGTTTAACTTTCTATATTTTACAATAAAAATAAATATAATTAAATTTAGCTATTATATAATTAATCCTAATATATTACTTCTTATTATATATTAATACTAGGACTTCGGGTATATAATTTAAAGGAAGGTAAATCCTCTTCTCGTTATTAAAATTAATATAAAAGAAAATATCGTTATAAAATTCAAACGGGCCGGCTAATAAGTAGCTCCTATAATTTATATACTTTAATACCGAATTTAGTAAGGGTACCGAATTCGCCGTCGATTAAACTGTAACGTACAATATATTAATAATCTTCTAGTAGTGTAGATCCGTCTTATAGCCTTTTATAATCTTAGTTTTAAACTTTTAAATTAGTATAAGTACTATAAAATAAAAATCTAGCGCCGCTAATTCCGCCCAATTCGTCTATATATCCTCTAATTAATCTATATTATTATAATTAGTATAGTAATTAAATTCTATTAAGAACCATAATAATATATTAAGTACAACGTTTAGTAGTCCCGGAATATAGAAAACGTTTAACTGAAATTGTAATACTTAATTCGTTGTATTAGTTAATTTAAAATTAATTTTAGCTAAATCTATAGTAATTAGGAACGTATACTTTAAAATTCCTTTAATTAGTAAATAGTCTATTAAAATAGTAATTAAATACTTGTTAAATTAAACTATTTTCCGCTATTTCTTTAACGTTTAAATTACAATTATAATTTCAATTTCTATAGAATTGTAATATTTTTCGGTAGGAATCGTCCTTCGAAAAATAAAGGCGATCAAACGAATTTATTTAATAGGAATATTATATTTAAATATATCTTCGCCGTTCTATTTATTTATAAATTAGAAAGCTATTGTACCGAATCCCTACTTATAAACGTCGGTCTTAAAGAAGAGCGGCTATAAGTAATTATAGTATTAGAATTTAATTTAATTAAATAAATCGGCTTATATAATTTCGAAGGACCTTCGCTCTTCCTTAATAGGGATAAATTTAATTTTAATAGTATAAACCTTACAAACGTTCTTAAATATTCCTATAAGCAACTCTCCTAATTCTCGCCCTTATTTAAATAATTCGGTTTTATAGTATTTAAATAGAGTATTTTTAATTTAGAACTAAACTATATTGGACCGAAGCTATTCTACTATATTAATATAAGTTTCTAATATTTCTAAAGTCTCAAGGAACTTAATTTATTTAAAAGTAATAATATAATTATTAATACGGCTAATCCCTTCTCTATTTACTATATAACCGAATAATTTTATTAACGGATACCCTACGAACGATTTATTAGTTCTAATATAAATATAATATTTATCGATAATATTTAATACTATTCGAAGGTAATTAAAATACTCTTCGGCCGTCTTACTAAATATAATAATATTATTAATATACATATAAATAAAGTACCGATACTCGAAAAAACAACGATTTATAAAGTGCTAGGCAAACGCCGGAGTATTCTTAAAACCTATTAAGATTACATTAGACTATTTAAACCCGCGGGGGCTAATAATTACTATACAATCCTTATACTTAGAATATATAGGCAGCTCATAAAAGAAGCCTAAAGTATTAAAAATAGAAAAAATAATACAACCGACTATATTATTTATAATATCCTACTAATTAGAGAGAAGATATATATTTAGAATGGTAATTTTATTTAATAGTTAGAGATTGGAGATAATTCGCCCTTTATCCCCTTTAGTACTCTTATATTATATAATAAAAATAGAATATACTAGGGGCGTTAATTAATTTATAAAGCTTATCCTAACCTAAATATATAACCGATCGTATATTTTATTAAAGAAAGTACAATCTTTATATCTTAATAAATAGATATAGACCTACTGCCTTTAATTTTGCTAGCCCTCAACTAAATTAATATATATCTTTTCGTCTTCGGTTATTAGGATTACTCTTTAATTGCGGAAAATATTATATCTATTTACTAATTTAATAAATTTCTTAATAAAGTCCGGCGAGTTATAATATATATTAACCCTTCGTATTAATTTCACTTTAAGGATATTATTAAGCTTATTTAAACCTTATACTAGCAATTTAAATAATTCTAATTTCCGAGGGGGAATTAGCGTATTTAGGTCCGCTTTATTAGTTAGTATCGCCGTCTACCGGTCTTCTTCGTTAAAAAATATAATATATTAGTCTAAAGTAAATCCTACCTCAATAGCGGGTATAAAATAGTTAAGATTATAATTATTTACTAATATACTGAATTCGTCTCCTACATAATTATAAATATATCCAACGGTCTTATAAACTTTAATAATAATAGGCTATATAATTGTTAGGACGTAGGAGGAAGGTAGGCTAAAGTGACTACAGTCGTAGCCACACGTAGAGGACGGTAAATTAGGGGTTAATTCAAAGATGTATTAATAACTACCGATTATAAAGAACGAAGCTCCTTCGAACCTCTTTTATATTAATACAAACTCTACTCCGTTGTAGTTAATAATTAGAAAATTCTATACTAACGTATTGTTATAATGCAACGCCGGATTATCCTTCCTGCGACCCTATTTCGTTAAATACTTTAATACTATTAGGCTAAAGATTAATTAAACGAAAGAGGGTATTAGTTATTATAATATTTTTGGGCTAGAATTTAAGTAAATAAAATAGTATATTAGTATTATAGCGCTATAATATCCCTTCCCCGGCGGTTACCCCTTAGTATCTTAATACAACCCCCCCCCCCCCTTATAAATTCCGTCCTTAGAACTTTTATAGCAATAGTAAACGTCGGTTAGCGTAGCGCTTCTAAGTAAAAGTTTAATAAAACGTAAGAGAACGTTGGTTGGTATAATACTTTTAGGCAAAAGTTTAATAAAACGCTAAAGAACGTTAGTTAGTATAATACTTCTAGGTAGAAGCTTAGTAAAGTAATAGAAAATATTAG
>NW_009799179.1:4052857-4066162 GCF_000213175.1 Neurospora tetrasperma FGSC 2508
CTAGCCGCCATCGTTGGTTACTTAAATCCTTCACTTAAGGTATTAATAGTTTAACTGTAATAATTATAGCCAATCGCTATCGTCAGTTACTTAAGACCCTCGCCTAAAGTATTAATAATTTAACTATAATAATTATAGCTAATTACTATCGTCGGTTATTTAAAACCCTCGCCTAATAAAGTTAATCGGATTATAAGCATTGGCGTTATAATATTAGAAGGCTTAAAGTATCTTAATACAACCCCCCCTTTTATAAGTTCTATTCGCAAAACTTCTATTCCTTTCCCCTAACTCTAATATCTATACTCTTCTCCTTAACCGTCCGTTCCCTTACTCTTTAAAGTATTTATACCTTCTATAATCCTACGTTCCCTTCCCTCTATAAATATTTTCTATTTATATAGCGCCTTCCTAATTATCCCGCCTTACATTTTCAATCCAACCCTATTATTATACCTTTTATCCTAACTTTATTACCCCTAATTACTTACTATACCCTACTAACCCGCTCCGGATTATATACCTTCTATTTACTTCCTTCCTTCCTAACCTTCTACGTCCGTAACTACTACCTATTTATCCTATCCCTCTCTCCCTGCTATTTACTCTCGTTTTACTCTCCCTATTTATTCCTTCCTTCTATAGTATATTATTACTTATAATTTTATTTACCCTACCTCCTTTTATATTCGCCTACTTCGATTTATATTTATATAAAAACTTCTTCTTCTATTTATATAATATCCCTTCCGCTTACCTCTTCCGCCTCTTCCTTCTTTCCTCTCGCATCCTCACCTTCGCAACTATATCTATTACTTTCTCCCCCAATAAATTCGCCGGCTTCTCCCCCCGGCTTAGCTTTAAAACTATTTTAATTACCTTAATTACCCCCTCCCCCTCGCTAAAACTAGCCCTTACTACGGACGTACGTACTTTTACTATTATTCTATATATAAACCGTCGCTTCGCCTTCGAACCTAATTAATATACTCTTTCTTTTTCTTTTTATCCCTCGTCTACTATACTACTCTATCCTCCCCGCGCTTTTTTACTAACTTTTCGTAGTAATATCCAGCCTCTAACCTATTTAAAATATAATATTATTCTAACTTAAATATTTATTAATATCGGCCCCCTCAATTTATATAAAACTATTCGTCTAATTACTTTATATATTTACTAAACTAAAAGTTAGTCCCTCCTTTTCACTATTTTTTTATTTCCTTCCTCGCTAATACCCTTTAAAATTCACTAAAAGATTGTAATATATTTTAATATAAGGCAAATATATATTAAAAGTCCCTCGTAGTATATATAACCTTTAGAATATTTTATAGGCTATAACGGCCGAAATTATAGCCTTTATTAATATTAATACCCCTTTACCTACTATTACTTTATAACATTTATATTAATATATATTATTTTCCTAAAATATAATATAAATATACCTAATTGCTAACGGCCTCCCTACAACTTTACCTAATATATTTTATATTAATTATTTTAATACTAAATAATATTAAAGCCTCGGCTATTATACTATTAATAATACTAATAATGATATTAATTTAATAATTACTAATAGTAATCCTTTTAATAATAATAATAATTCCCTAATAAATATTTCGGTATAGAACTCTCCTACCCGCGTCGCTCCCCCTTATTAATTACAATTAAAGCCTGTAATACTACGTTATTAATAGAAAATTAGAAGTTATAAATATAAAATTAAACGAATTATTAGTATTTACTAAGGAGGATTATAAGGAGTAAATAACGTATAGTAATACCAACTAATAATATTAATAAGCGTAGTAATATATAAGAGTATTCCTCCTAAGGTTGTAAATTCTAATCCTATATCGATTATAATTAATACCGCTGAAGAACTTTTTGTTTAAAAGTAATAATAGAAAATATAAATAATATTCTTCCTAATACCTTATTAATTTTCTACAATAATTCTAATCTACCTCCCCTCTTTAATTTATATCTACGTCTTACATCTCTACTTTAAATCTTATATCTATATTTTACATCTCTACTTTACATTTTATATCTATATTTTATATCTCTATTATACGTTTTATTTCTATTTTTTATATTTCTACTTTATATTTTACATTTATATCTACATTTTACATCTCTACTTTTTATTTTACATTTATATTTTACATTTCTACTTTATATTTCCGAATATTAAATACTTATTATTCTTCTACTTCTAACTAACTAATTCTTATTAATTTAATATTCAATTTACTTTAATCTTTCTACTATTATACTTCTCTTACTTTATAATCCTTAAAAAGGCCTAGGCAATTTATATTTTCTTATAGAACCTACAAATTCTTATTATCCAAATACCCCTTCTATTTAATTTAAAATTAATATTAACGGCTAGACCCTTAGTACTTTATAATTAATTTAACTTTATACTAAATATTATTTTCTATAATATCTATAATTTCTCCTTATAGTACTACTATAGCGGAGTTACTATAGTATAATTCTAATAAAGTAATTAAAAATACTAAATAAATTTAATATTATATAGGAAATATAAATTAATATACTATCCTTTTATCCCCAACTACTTTAATAATTTAAAATAATCTTAAAAACTTATTAATTAATTTAATGCTCGAATATTATTATTTAATATACTTTATATTAAATAGGACCCAATTCCCTATATTAAATCCCTTTAACTTCTAGGCTTTATTATATTATTTTGCATATTCCTAACTAATAATTCCTAAAGCTTTAATAATTTCTACCCAATTCCGAAGTAATTCTTTAATTTAGTTAGTAACTACTATAGGGAGTACTATTTTCCGTCCCTAATCCAAATTTATAAACCCCTAAAAATAATACCCAAAGAGCAATTCTAATAGGGATTTCCTAATAATAATATAAAAATAATTATTATACGTCTATTAGATTAGCGTAAACTTTTTAGCCTAATTGGTCTACTCTATTTTATAAAAGATTTAAAAATATAATTCTAAATTCTAATTTAACCTTTCTATTTACTTATCCGTTTAGGGGTACTAAATTATATTAAAATGTCTATAGATATTTAAAAATTCGTAATATATCCTTTAAAATTAATTAATAAAAAAATTACCTTTATACGAAATAATAGAATTTAAAAGGCCGAATTACTAGAATATATTTTACTAAAAGAGGAAAGTAAATTACTAGGCGTTAATTATCTTTTAAATAGGAATATATAAAGTATATTTAATAGAATAATTAATAATAATTAAAATTATATTATAAGTCTAATTAGATATAGGGTTGAATACTTTCGGTAATCTAATAATAAAATCGTACGAAATATCCTACTAAAGAATAATAAAAATAGGTAACAATCCTAATAAATTATAAAATTAGTAATTATACAGTTTAACCTTCTAATATACCGGGTATTTACAAACGTATATTTTAATATTAATTATAATAATTAGCTAATAATAAAATTAATTAATACACTTCTATATTTTCCTTTAATTTAAATACCCGGCTATTATATTATTATAATAAGTATAAAATAATTCGGCCTATATATATTCCAAAATATAAATTTAATACTAGTACCGAAGAGTCTTATCTTCCCCCATTTTCTAATTCTTCGTTCGTCTCCTTCCCTCGCTATTCTTCTATAATTCTTTAATAATAAATAAATCCTCCTTTTATACCTTTAATAATTACTACTTTAATAATAATAAATATTTATTATTTTTTTATACCCTCGCTACTATTATATATATATTTATATTTCCTATAACTACTCCCTTCGTTTCCCCCCCCTAATTTAATAGCAACCTCGCCTACGAACTTTACTTTCTTTACTAATATTCTACCTATCCTAATATCGTCCTCTATCCTTATTTACTTCCTCTACCCCCTATATAATTTACTCTCTTCCTATAATTTCTTCTACCCTCTATATAATTTATTCTCTTTATTCTTTAATATTTAATCCTCTTCTCTTTTATTAATATTTTACTATTACTCCTATTCTTCTACTACCGCCCTCTAATTTTCCTTCCTAATTAAAACTATTTATCTTACTAATATTTCTAATATTTAACCTTCCTTTATAATTCGACCCTTTTCTTTACCCCCTTTAATAATTCTAATTAATAAATACTTACCTCCCTTCTCCAACTCCTCCCTCTACAATTATAACTTCCTTAATAATCTATCCACCGGATTTAACTTTCTTAAATAATATTCTATCCTAAAATTATATATTACTAATTCTAATACCTACTAATTCTACTTCGTACTAACCCGCTCCTTCTCCCAAAAATACTATAAATTTAAATAATTTATAATTATTAAAAAATAATTTATCTATATATAATAAATATTACCTCTATACTTTTAATACCCTTACGATTATTAATAATTCTCCGTCTCTAATTCTATATTTTATTTCTTCTAGCGATTTCTTCTTTAAAAAAAAACGCTACTAGGTACTATTTATCGCTATATAATTATATAAAGAATACCCTAATTATAAAATTTAATACGTTTATTTCTATTTAAATTTATAATATTAAATTAAAATAATATAATATTAATACTTTTTAGAATAACCGTTTTAATTCTATAAACGCCTTCTCCGCCTCCTTTATTAATTCGAACGTCCTCTATTTCTCCCCCTTTAATAATTCTATTAAAAATACAATTACTTTAGAATATAATATTATAAAATATTTATAGAACCCTATAAATCCTAAAAAGATTTAAATATTATAAATATTTGATAGGGCTTCTTAATTTATAATTGCTACAACCCTTTCCAAATCTATTAAAACGCCCTCTAAGGAAATAATATAGTTTAAGAATAATACTCTCTTCGTATAAAATTTATATTTATTTAAATTTATATAAAAATCCCGATCTTATAATTATTAAAGGACTTCCTTAATATAATTGCTATAATCTTCCTTATTCTTATTATAAATTAGGATATTATTAAAATAAATAATATATATTATATCTATTAGCCCCGCTAATATATTATTAAAATACGTTTAAAATATTACTAATATATTCGTTAACCCTATTAATATAATTAAGAATTTGTAATACCCGTACTTCGTATAAAATACTATCTTCTCTTCATTTCCTTCCCGAATCCGAATCTTATAATATATATCCTTTAAATCCAATTTTGTAAAGACCTTTACTAATAATAACTAATCTAGGATCTTTTAAATAAGGGGTAATACCGTCCGATTTTTCTATATAATTTTATTAAACGTCCTAAAATTAATATAGAACCTTAATTTTCTACCCTTCTTCGGAATAAAAATAATAAAGGCGCCCGCCGGGTTAATAGAGGGTCGAATTTACCCTTTTTAAAGTGCTTCCAATAATTATTTTTATAGTACCTCTAATTCTTTAATATTTAATATATAAATCGGTCCCTAAAATATAGATTCTCTATTAATTAAATTAATATAATATTCTAAATAATTATACTAAAATAGGGGTACTACTAACGCTTTGAAAATTAATTAGAATTCTTTGTATTCTAATAGAATTATCGGTTTAAAAACGGCGGATTTGCTCCTTAACTCCTCCAACGATTCTAGTAACTTCAATTATATTAGTTTTAATAAAAGTATTAAAATAAAATTAATACTATTAAATATAATTTGAAAGATTTTTAATGGGGGGGTAGGGGTTTATAAAGTATTAGTTAATTTTAATATAATAAATAGGGTTATAAACTTAATTACTAAGAAAGGGGGAATTTCGAATAGAATATTCGTATATATAGGAAGGCAAAAACCTTCTTTTAACTTTACTATTTCCCGAGGGTCTAATAATAAAATCAAATTTTACTATAGCCCTACTAAAACGGTTATAATATTATATACTTCTTTCGCTAGCGTTATATTTAATTTTAAATCGCTGGCCTCAATATAAAATTAAAATATCTATTATTATTAATTAATATCGGAATTCTACTTACAAAGTTAAAAGTAACTAAAAATAACTTCTATAGCCGGAGATTCAATAATAGTAAATATAATTTACTTTATTTATTTAATACTATAAGAAGTATATATTTTAATAAAATAAATAATTAAATTATATATAAAGATAAATTAGAGGGAGAAATTAATAAAATAATAAGGTATAAAATTAATTTTCGTATTCGATAGAAGTAAATACCTATTAATTAGGTTTAATTCTACGCCTAAATTTATTAACCTTTGCGTATACCGCCAATCTCTATAAATCTTTACTAATAATATTATTTCTAAATATAATTATAATTTATTTATATTATTTTAAATAAGTATAATTATTATTCTAATTATAACCGGTATAATATTCGTACTATATAGTGGGGTACCCGCGGAAATAGGGCAATTCCGCACTTAATAACCAACTTTACTATAATTAAAGTAAATTTAATTTTAATATATTAATATAAAATAGCCTACTATATTATACTCGTAGTAAATATTTAATAGTTTCGATTAAGTATAATAGCTATACGTATAGTTTTTCTAATTATAGAAAGAGTAAATAAAATTAAAGTTTATTTAAAAGGCTAGAAGGAGGCAATAGGAGAAATCGGGAGGATTAGTACTATAGAACGTAAAAGAAAAAATATTCGACGAAGAAGTAAGGGTAGGTTAAAATAAAGAAAACAGTTAAATATACTTTAAAAACGCTTAATTCTAATAATACAATACAAATAGTTTAATATTTTCTAAACTCTCTAACTATTCTATATATACTATTACTTTATTTATTATATTAATACCGGCCGTTAAGAGGACGCTTTATTTAAAGAAAGGGCGCAACCGATTAATTTAAATAATAATCCAAATATATTCCAATTAATTATAGAAAAGATTAAATTCTTTAATATAATAGTAATTATAGAAATTATAAACTATTTTGGAAGTGCCCTTCTATATACGTTCGAATTTATTAAGAGTAGACCGTTTAATAGTTTAGGTATTACTATTATATTTAATTTCTAAAAAAATACGAAGGTCGTTCTATATAGGTATATTATAAATAGCGTTATACTTAGATTTATTTCGGAAGGCTAATATATATTTAATTTAAACATTCTTAAAATTACCCTTAATATAATTAATAATAAATAAAAGGGAAGTATAAGGGTATTTTTAAAAATACGTATTAATATTATAAAAATAATTCTAAAATTAAAAAAAACTTTCACTTATAAATTTAATAATATTATACTTAAAATAGTACTTAATACGGACGAATAGAACCGCTAATAGTAAAAGGGTAATTATAGTAATAATTATTAAAGAGGGAATAATAAGGGGAAGTATAGTAAAAATACAAATCTAATTATAGAAGAAGTAATCCTAATAATAGAATCCGGCGGAGATAAGGGGGTAATTACTAACCGAATCCTATTTAGTAAAGCCTACGAAAGCGAACCAATCCTACTAAAATATATATAAAGGAAAATGATTTAGAAAGAATTTAATCATAACGAACCGGGATTCTAATAACTATTATTTATATATAAATTTATTAGCTTTAAATATTTATAAATACGAATAAGGAGCCCGGGGTAGCGTAAAGGGGTAATCTTTATCGCTATCTATTTTTATAAATTCTATAATAAATTAGTATTATTATAATAAGGGTACAGGAAGTTATAGGACCTTAATAATAATAATTAAAGGGGTAGTAGTACAAAAGGGATAAGGGGTTACTTTAGCAGTATAGGAAATAAACCGACCGCTACGTATATATATTTTAATAGTATCGGCTCAATTTCTAAAAGAAGAATTATTAATTTATTAAAATATAAGAAGAAGGTAGATTAAAATAATTATAATTATAACTATACGTAGGAGATAGTAAGTTAAGGGTTAATTTAAAAATATATTAATAATTACCAATTATAAAAAATAAAGCTCCTTCGAACCTTTTTTATACTAATATAAACTCTACTCCGTCGTAACTAATAGTTATAGAATCCTATACTAACGTACCGCTACAACGCGGCGCTAGATTATCCTTCCCGCAACCCTATTTTATTAAATATTCTAATACTACTAGGCCGAAGACTAGTTAAGTAAAAGAGAGTATCGGTTATTGTAATACTTTTAGACTAGAGCTTAGGTAGACGAAATAGCGCATCGGTATTATAGCGCTATAGCATCCCTTCCCCGGCGGTTACCCCTTAGCATCCTAATAATAATATAATTTAAAACTGTAATATTCTTTATTATATAGTAAATAACAGTATAATTAAGAATATTATTACAATCAGTTTGGAAATTATAGACTTTTGGGTCGAATTTCTACAAATCCCGAAAAAGGTTAATATACCGAACCGGGACCTATATTTTAGTAAAGGTAAGTACTATTACCTTCTTAACGGAGGTAACTTTATATAAGGTAATTCGTAGTATTTTAATAATTATATATATCGTTTCCCTATAAATTTAAATATAATATTCTATTTCAATCCTTTTAAATACTTAGCCTTTTATCTTTATATTATAAACCAAACGAAAACGGACCTCCCTTAATATAAAATTGAAAGTTATTCCGTAGTCGGTAAGAAAACGAATTCCTAATAATAAACAGAGTACGAGGTCGGCTATAATATTAATACAGATAGGGAAATATTTATTAATCTATATTCTTTAAATATATTTTTATATATAGAAATTGAATTCTACCTATTCTATAATCTCCTTACTACCCGAAATACTATTAATTCGAAAACCAGATATAAGGAAGAAGTATAAATTCTCTATAAATTTATATACGAATTTTCTATTAATTAGAATATTAGATATTCCTAAATTTAAGTAAACGTTAACCTCCGGGCTATTTAAATCCCTACTAATCAGTATAATTAAATATATTATTTTATACAGAATATATATTAGTTTAGTAATTAATATAAAATTCGCTTTAATAATTTAGCGTTCCTAGAAAGCGAAATTAGCGTTTTTTTAATATTTAATAAATTATAATTATTAGTCGTAGGGAGGCCTATAGTAATTTAAAATTAATTTATATAATTAATTAATTTACCCTCTTCTATATTATTATTAGTAGTTAAAGCTTAGTAATATTCGGCCTAATTAACGAATTCAGTTAGTACTACATTAAATTCGGCTAAATAATTTTTACCCTTATTTAGGATATTCTTAAAACTATATATAAAATTTATTTCTTTTTTTACTTTATTTTTTCCTTTGTTAATAATAATATAATTAGATTCCCTAAGCTTTTTAGCCTTTTTCTTCGAATCCGGCGTATTCTTATAGAAATGATAATAATTTCGGAAGTAGGAATTACTATCGCTATCGGTTTTTTACTAATAAAAATACTCTTAACAATAATTATAGCGCCTACTATTTCTATAATAATAATTATTTTATTCGCGATTATCTTCCTTTTAATTCTATTTATTCTACTAATATTATTCGTTCGAATTTCAATTCCGATATCCTCTACTATAATTTTAAGAAGAGAAACAACTACGCGACGAATCCTTTTAATAAGAGTTAAATCCTCCCTAATATATATCCTCTTTATTATAATCTTTAGCAATCTCTTCATCCTTATCTTCGAAATATATAAATAGTTTAATATATCGCTCTTTAAACGCGTTCTATTAGATTTATACTTTAATATTTATTTAGTATAAATATTACTCCTTAGTATTATTCGTTGCCGGTTTATTTATTAAACTTTATAAATTAGGATATAAATTAATATAAAGATAGTATAATTATTAATAATTAATAATATTACCCTATCGTTATATATAGCGGAATAATAAATTAGTAAAAATATGGACGGACTTTTTATAGGCGTTGCGCGCCTTTGTAAATTAATTCTTTTGTAATTATTTTACAGCTTTATTTAAATTGATTTTGAAACGTTTATTTATTAATTATAGTAGGATATTAAGTAATTCTGTATAGGCCTTGTAGTTTTTAATTAATAATTCTAATATCTATTAAACTATTGCTTTACCCTTTAATAAGTTCGGGAAATAGGAAAATACTTTCTAAAAATAATATAGACCGCCCTCGGCGCCCGCCCGAACGCTAGTTTCCTAATTAAAAAAATCTTAGTAGTATAAAATCTTTCTTATATAAAATACTATATATTTTTAATATTTATTATAAGGAGTATTAGGTTAAAATATACCGATTTCCTATACTTTTTAATTATTATCTTCTATTTAAATATTATTAGGAGGACTAGCGCTATAATAATTTAATACTATAAACGGCGGGCCTAGGGGATTATTAGGAGGGCTCTTACTTAGAAAAATTAGGTTTTAAAATAGAAGTATTGGGGGCCGTCCTCCATTATAGGGATTTTTAAGATTATTAGGATCGTTAGAATTTCTAAGAGTATTAATAGTACCTTATTAAAACGGTTTTCTATTACTACCGTTGTTTCTTCCTTTAAATTTAGGTAAGGGGGCTAATAGATTAGTAAGGAAATTAATTAGGTAGTTATGAATACTTAAATATTTATATAAGTCTATTCCCTATTTTAAATAGAAGTATATTAAATAATTATAAGGTAGATATATAGCCCCGTAGAGATAGGCGTATTTAAATTGACTTACAAGGTCGCTAGGCTATTAGAAATTAGGGAAAAAACTGCTAAAAGGAAAATTAAGGAGAATTTATAGTAATAATATACTTTAATCTACTTTTAAATATATAAAACTACTATAAATAATAGGCGTAGTAGAAACGCTTATAGGAGTATCTTTATAATATTTAGCTTTAATATTAATATTTTTAATATTTATTCTGGCTAAATAAGTAGCGGATTCGCTAATTCTATTTTCAACCTTAAGTATAATCGGATTTATCAACGGTCCGGCTAAAATTTCTCTTTCGATATTTATTTTACTAAAAGTATTAAATAATTTATTAAGAATAGTAGAATTATTAGATAGATAATCTTTTATTATAATATTAGAATTATTTTTTTTAATATTAGGTATAGAAGTATCGGATTTAATATTAACTTATACTTCAATTTCCTATAGTATTAATTTAATAGTAGGGCGATAGTATCTACTATTAAAAGATTTAGGAATATGTATTTCGAATATTCCTATTATAATTAAAGATAGCGATATTTAGTATTTTATTTAAATATATAGCGAAAATAAGAAAGTAATTAGATTAGTTTAGGATTTAATTCTCTAGGTAATTTAGCAGTCTTCTTTAATATTCCTAATATAAAATTTGACCTTTAGTATAGGCTGAGCTATTAATTTGCAAATTAAACGTATAACCCTTAATATAATATTAATAAAGGATTAAAATACTAGGACCAACGTTAAATTCTTCTATATAGTTGTAATTAGTAATACCCGGGATATCGCTAATAATATTTAATATAGCGCTAGATCTGTCTCCTCCTTAAAATTAGAAGTATTAAAGAATACCCTACGAAAAGCTCTTATAATATTTAACTAACTTCGGGTATATATAAAATCTTCTAAATACCTTCCGACGGATTTACTAATTCGTATAAAATTAACTCGTAATTGTTCTATATTAGTAAAGTAAATTAAATTATTAAAAGGTAAGAAATTCGCTTTTATTTATATTTACTCCTCCTTTTCTTTACCCTTAATATTCTAAATTTAATATTGTACTATAATATTAGAAGTAGCCCCTATAGTATATTATTCAATTATTTAAATTAGGTAAGAGGATTTAGTTTAGTATAGGGTTAATACTATCTCCCTTATACTCGTCCTAGCCACTTCGTTTCTCATTCTTTAAATTATAAGAATTTTATTAATTTGTATATTAATAACGAATTTATTATACTTCGTAATAATAGAATAAAGATACTTCTTAAGTATTTTATAGTCGGTTGTCTAGTAGAGAAAGTAAATAGATTTATTGCCGTCGTTAAAAGGTTTATTTTTAATAGTATATTTAATATAATTATCGGGTCGGTACTAAATTCTTCTATAATAATCGAGAGTTTTAATATTATAATTATCGATATCCGTCTATATAGGGTATTTAGAATACTGTTCGTACAATTTATAGAAATTATCGGCCCTCTTAATATTAGCTTCTATTTAAATAGACGCTATTTCGATTTACTACTACGGAATACGATTCTAGGGGGATGAAGAAATATTATATAAGTAAAAGATAATTTATAAGTAATAATAAAGAGGTAAAAAGATTAATTTAATTTTAAAATTATAGAAACTACTTATTACGGTATTATAGGGAATTAAAACTATAATTACTATACTACTTTATAATAGATTCGTTACTAATAAATTCGTTTCGAAAGAAAAATCCGGTAGGTAATGGATTCGTTAAAGGGATTAATATATAGCGGATTCGTTACTAAGTAACGGATTCGTTTTAAGAAACTATAGTTAATTATAACCTAAGATTTGTATTAATAAATAGTATTACTAAATAAGAACTTTTAGTTGTAGATAATAATTAATTAAAGGAAGAATCCGTCTTAAGGGAAATAAATTTATCTTTAATTATTTTAATTACTTAAAATTATATTAGTACCTAACTATACTAATTATAGTATAACTAAGCCCTAGTATGCTCCAGCCTAGTTACTAACCGTATTATAACAACTACTTATATATATAAGAAAAGTTGGTTAATTTGGCTAAGAGAAAGTATCTTACCTACCCTATATTTGAAATTAATATTTTATTTACTAGTAAAAGTAGCTAATATAGTTAAATAAACAATCTCTTACTTACCCGGCACTTATTTTAAAAAGGTACTATAGTAGTATTGAGTTTGGTAGCCGTGAATCGATTTTTAAAATTTCCTATACTAAATAATTTCGCGGGAATTGAAAAGTCGCGATTCAACTTGTTTACCCGTACCTTCCTTAGACTAGAAGTTGTAGGGTATATAAAAGAAGGTAAGAGCGACCGGCTAAAGTAAGAGCGATTAATTAAGGTAGGAGCGACCGTATATAGGGTTATATAGTAGGGTTCTTATAGAGGGTTATATATTTGTAGTCGGGTCCGCGACTATATATAGGGTTATATAATAGGTTTTTATAGAGGGTTATATACTTGTAGTTAAATTTGCAATTATATATAGGGTTGTATAGTAGGTTCTTATAGAGGGTTATATATTTGTAGTCGGGTTCACGACTATATATAGGGTTATATTATAGGTTTTTATAGAGGGTTATATACTTGTAGTTAAATTTGCAATTATATATAGGGTTGTATAGTAGGTTCTTATAGAGGGTTATATA
>NW_009799179.1:4066281-4168686 GCF_000213175.1 Neurospora tetrasperma FGSC 2508
TTTTTATAGAGGGTTATATACTTGTAGTTAAATTTGCAATTATATATAGGGTTGTATAGTAGGTTCTTATAGAGGGTTATATACTTATAGCCGCGTCTACAACTATATATAAAATTATATAGTAGGGTTTTTATAGAGGGTTATATATTTGTAGCCGGGTATATAGCTATATATAGAATTATATAATAGGTTTTTATAGAGGGTTATACGCTTGTAGCTAGGTCTGCGACCGTATATAGAATTATATAGTAGGGTTCTTATAGAGGGTTATATATTTGTAGCCGGGTATTTAACTATATATAGAATTATATAGTAGGTTCTTATAGAGGGTTATACGCCTATAGCCGGGTATATAGCTATATATAGAATTAAAGTACTATTACAAAAGAGCTGCTTAGGTCTTCCTAGGCACTTTTTTATAGAGTTTAAAATAGATTTAAATAATATTAGACTTAACTCTTATAAATTTACTAATAAATTTAAATTTATTTTATATTCTATTAGGGAGTTATTAGGGCTTTCGGGCCTAAGTACCTCTAAGTAGAATATTATCCTCAATTTTAAATTTTAGGTATAGTAATATATAAATTATTAAAACTTTAATTAGTACTCTACAATATACTAAGCGTAGGGGAAACGTTTATTTTAATATAAAAATTAATTTATACTATTAAATAGTAATAATACTACAACTCTCTTTATTATTTTCGGATAATATATTAGAAGGCTAAGGAGTAACCGCCGGGGAAGGGATATTACGGCGCTATAATACCGACGTTCTATTTCGTCTAACTAAACTCTTATTTAGAAGTATTGCGGCGGCCGGTACCCTTTTTCGCTTAATTAATCTTTAATTTAATAGTATTAAAATATTTAACGAGATAGGTTTATAGGAAGGATAATCCAGCGTTGTATTAGGGCAGTACGTTAGTATAAAATTCTATAATTTTTAATTATAATAGAATAGAATTTATATTAGTATAAAAGAGGTTCGAAGGAGCTTCGTTCTTTATAGTTAGTAACTATTAATATATTTTTTAAATTAACCCCTAATTTACTGTCCTTTACGTATAGCTACGACCGTAGTTACTTTAGCCTACTTTCTTCCTACGTCCTAATAAATTAATAGCTCTTCCTTTAGGAATTAAGCTAATATTATTAAAATATATATATATAGCGGTCTATCTATTTCCTATATTACTAAAGTAACCCTTTATCCCTTTTGTACCGCTACCCTTTTAGTTATTATAATTGAAGTCTTATAATTTCCTCCGCCTTTATTATAATAATACTAACCTACTATAGAATTTACCGAAGTAAATAATAACGAAAATTACCCCTTTATACTACTCTAGGCTCTTTATTTATACCTTTAAATATTTAAAACCGATGAATTTATATATAAGTAATAATTATTCGAATTCCGGTTTACTATAATTAAACTCCTCTTAAACTATTTCCTTTCGTATATATTCTAGTAGGATTAATTTACCTTTATAAGCCTTACTAAATAGAATTCGGTTAGTAATTACCTTCTTATCCCTATTAGATTTTATTATTAGGATTACCTCTTTTATAATTAGATTTATATTTTTATTATACTTCCCCTTATTATTCCCTCTTCAATAGTTATTATTATAATTACCCTTTTACTACTAGCGGCCTTATCCGTTTATATTAAATACTATTCTAAATATAATATTATTAAATTTATAAGTAAAAATTTCTTTTAATTCCGGAATTACCTTTATAATATTAATACGTAATTTTAATAATATTCTTATACTTTTCTTTCGTTTATTATTAATTATATTAAGGGTAACTTTAAAAATACTTAAATTAAGTATATATTAGCCTTTCGAAGTAAATCTAGGTATAATACCGTTTGTAATACGCCTATATAGAATAATATTTATACTTTTTGGAGATTGAATATAATAGTAATATTTAAATTATTAAATAGTCCGCTTTTAATAAATTTGAATATATATAGTGGGGCGCTTCTGAAATAGTTTATAATTTTTATAACCGCTATTATATTAAAAAATTTAACTTCTCCTACAATTAATTAGAGTATATTTAGATTATTATTTAAATTAATTGGTTATATCCTTTCTTTAAATAAAGCGTCCTTTCGATGGTTAATATTAATATAATAAATAAAGTAGTAGTATATATAAAACGGTTAAAAGGCTTAGAAAATATCGAATTATTTATATTATTTTATTAGAATTAAATATTTTTAGGGTATATTTAACTATTTTCTTCATTTTAATTTACCTTTACTTCCTTATTGAATATTCTCCCCCCTACGTTCTATAGTACTAATTCTCCCGATTTTCCCTATCGCCCCCTCTTAGTTTTCTAAATGAATTTTAATTTTATTTACTCCTTCTATAATTAAAAAGGCTATATATATAACTATTATATTTAATTAAAGTTATTAAATATTTGCTATAAGTATAGTATAATAGGCTATTTTATATTAATATACCCGAACCGAATTTACTTTAATTATAGCGAAATTAATTATTAAGTATAGAATTACCTTATCCCCGTAGGTACCCTACTATATAGTACGAATATTATATTAATTATAATTAGAGTACCGGCTATATCCGTTTAGAATAATATAAGTAAATTATAATTATATTTAAAAATAATATTATTAGTAAGGATTTATAGAGATTCGCAGTATATATAGGGGTTAATAAATTCGGACGCGGAACTAAATTTAATTAGTAGGTATTTATTCCCGTTAAATACGAAAATTAATTTTATATTTTATTATTTTATTAATTTCTCTCTTTAATCTATTCCCGTATATAGTTTAATTACTTATTTTATTAAGATATATAATTCTTATAATATTAAATAGACGAAGTAAATTATATTTATTATTATTAAATTTCTGGCTATAGAAATTATTTTCGGTTATTTTTAGCTTTACGAATAGAATTCTAATATTAATTAGTAATAGCGGACGTTTCGGTTCTAAATTGAGGCCGGCGACCTAGAATTAAATATAATATTAGTGAAGGAAGTATATAATATTATAATTATTTTAGTAGAACTATAATAGGATTTTATTTTATTATTAGACCCCTAGGAAATAGCGAAGGTAGAAGAGGGTTTTCGCTCTTTTATATATATAAATATCCTATTCGAAATTCCCTCTTCTTTAGTAATTAAATTTATAACCCTACTTATTATATTAAAATTAATTAATACTTTATAAACCTTTATTCCCCTATTGAAAATTTTTTAAGTTATATTTAACGGCGTTTATTCTACTTTAGCCCTCTTATTAGAATTAGCGCGGCCGAAGTCCCCGGAGTCGCTGGAGGAGCTAAGGAATAAATCCGCTACTTTCGAATTAATAATTCTGTTAGAGTATAAAGGATTTCAATCAGTTTTCAAAGCTTTAGTAGTACCTTTATTTTAATATAATTATTTAGAATATTGTATTAATTTAATTAATAGAGAATTTGTATTTTAAGGACCGATTTATATATTGAATATTAAGGAATTAAAAGTACTACGAAAATAATTATTAAAGGCGTTCTAGAAGGGGTAAATTTAATTCTTTATTAATTTGGCGGGTACCCTTATTATTTTTATTTTAAAGAAGAGCGGAAAATTAAGGCTTTATATTAATTTTAGGGCGTTTAATAAAGTTATAAAGAAAAATCGGACGGTATTACCCTTTATTTAAGAGATTTTGGATTGGTTATTATTAGCGAAAGTCTTTACGAAATTAGATTTGAAGGATATATATTATAAGATTCGGATTTAGGAAGGAAACGAGGAGAAAATAGTATTTCGTATAAAGTACGGGTATTACGAATTTTTAATTATATTAATAGGGTTAGTATTAGAATGCCAAGGGGTAACCGCCGGGGAAGGGATGCTACAGCGCTACAATACCAACGTATTATCTCGTTTACCTAAATTCTAGCCCAAAAGTATCGCAATGACCGATACCCTCTTTTGCCTAATTAGTCTTCGGCCTAATAGTATTAGAATATTTAATGAAATAGGGTCGTAGGAAGGATAATCCAGTACCGTATTATAGTAGCACGCTAATATAGAACTCTACAACTATTAATTACAACGGAGTAGAGTTTATATTAGTATAAAAGAGGTTCGAAGGAGCTTTATTCTTTATAGTCAGTAATTATTAATATATCTTTAAATTATTCCCTAACTTACCGTCCCCTACGTATAGCCACGACCGTAGTCACCTTAGCCTACCTTCCTCCTACGTCCTAACAATTAGCAAATACGCTAGCGATGTTTTAAATATATATTAATAATATATTAGTGGAATTAATAAAGATATTATATGCTATTTATTTTAATAATATTTTAATTTATAGTAAGAATAAGGAAGATTATAGCGATTATATTAAGAAAGTCCTTTAATAGCTATAGGATTGGGACTTTTATATAAATTTAAGTAAATACGAATTTTATATAAAGAGGGTATCGTTCTTAAACTATATTATCTCCCTAAAGGGTATTTTAATAGATTTAGAAAGGGTTGTAACAATTATAAATTAGAAAGTCTTATTAAACATTTATAATATTTAAATCTTTTTAAGGTTTATAGGGTTCTATAAACGTTTTATAATATTATATTCTAAAATAATAGCGCTTTTAATAGAGTTATTAAAAGGGGAGAAATAAAAAGTATTCAAATTAACGGAGGAGGCGGAGAAGGCGTTTATAGAATTAAAGCGGCTATTTTAAAAAGTACTAATATTATATTACTTTAATTTAATATTATAAATTTAAGTAGAGATAGATATATTAGATTTTATAATTAGGGTAGTTTTTATATAGTTATACGGCAATAAGTAGTACCTGGTAGTATTTTTCTTAAAGAAGAAATTACTAGAAGAAACGAAATATAGAGTTAGAGATGGAGAATTATTAGTAATTATAAGGGTATTGAGAGTATAGAAGTAATACCTATTATATATAGACGAGCTGTTTTTAATAATTATAAATTATTTAAATTTATAATACTTTTAGAAGAAGGAGCGGGTTAATATAAAATAGAATCGGTAAGCGTTAAAATTAATAGTATATAATTTTAGGATAGAATATTATTTAGGGAAGTTGAATTTAATAAATAGGTTATTAAGGAAATTATAATTATAAGGAGAATAGTTAGAGAAGGGAGGCGAATATCTATTAATTAGAATTATCGAAGGGGGTGAGGAAAAAAGTTAAATTATAAAGGAGGGTTAAATATTAAAGATACTAATAAAATAGGTAGTTTTAATTAAGAAAGAAAGTTAGAGGGTAGTAGTAGAAGAATAGGAGTAGTAGTAAAATACTAGTAAAGTAGAGGAGGTTTAAATATTAGAAAGTAAAGAGAATAAATTATATAAAGAGTAATAGAAATTGTAAGAAGAGAGTAAATTATATAGGGGGTAGAAAAAGTAAATAAGGATAGAGGATAATATTAGGACGGACGGGACGTTAGAGAAGAGAATAAAGTTTATAGGCGAAATTAATATTAAATTAGGGAGGGAAACGAAGGGAGTAATTATAAGAAATATAAATATATATATAATAGTAATAAAAATATAGAAAGACAATAAGTATTTATTACTATTAGAGTAGTAGTTATTAGAGGTATAGAAGGAGGATTTATTTATTATTAAGGAATTATAGAAGAATAGTAAAGGAAGGAGATAAGCGAAGAATTAGAAAATAAGAGAAGATAGGATTCTTTAGTATTAATATTAAATTTACATTTTAGAATATATATAAGTTAAATTACTTTATATTTATAATAATAATATAACGGCCGGGTACCCGGGTTAAAGGAAGACGTTAAAGCATATTAATTAATTCTATTATTAATTAATTATTATAACCGACGTTAAAGTATACGTTTGCAAATACCTAGCGTATTAGAAGGTTAAATTATATAATTACTAATTTTATAGCTTATTAAGATTATTATTTATCTTTATTATTCCTTAATAAAATATTTCGTACAATTTTATTATTAAATTACTAAAAATATTCAATTTTATATTTAATTAAATTTATAATATAGTTTTAATTATTATTAACCGTTTTACTAAGTACGTTTTATATATTTTTACTTAAAAGACGATCGATATTCGATAATTTACTTTTCTTTTCTAGCGAAATATATTTTAGTAATTCGGCCTTCTTAATTCTATTATTTTGAATAGAAGTAGTTTTTTTATTAATTAATTTTGGAGGACCTATTGCAAATTTTTAGATATTTATAGGCATTTTAATATAGTTTAGTACTTCTAAACGGATAAATAAACGGAGAGGTAAAATTAGAATTTAAAATTATATTTCCGAATCTTTTATAAGATAAAATAGACTGATTAGGCCAAAAAGTTTATATTAAATTAAATAGATATATAATAATTATTTTTATATTACTATTAGAAAATCCTTATTAGAATTACTCTTTAGATATTATTTTTTAGGGTTTACAAATCCGGATTAAGGGCGGAAGACGGTATTCCCTATAGTAAATACCGACCGAATTAAAGAATTACTTCGAAATTGGGTAGAAGTTATTAAAACTTTAGGAATTATTAATTAAGGATATATAAAATAATATAATAAAGCCCGGAAGTTAAAGAAGTTCGATATAGGGAGCTGGGTCCTACTTAATATAAAGTATATTAAATAACGACGCCCGAATATCAAATCAACTAATAAATTTTTAAAACTATTTTAAACTATTAAAGTAATTGGAAATAAAAAGATAGTATACCGATTCGTATTCCCTATATATATTAAATATATTTAGTATTCTTAATTACTTTATTAGAATTATATTATAGTAATCCTATTGCGGCGGTACTATAAAGAGAAATTATAAATATTAAGGAAAATAATATTTAGTATAAAGTTGAATCGATTATAAAGTATCAAAGGTCTAACTACTAATATTAATTTTAGATTAAATAGAAGGGGTATTCGGATAATAAGAATTTGTAAATTTTACAAGAGGATATAAATTGTCCGGGCCTTTTTAAGGATTATAAAGTAAAAGAAGTATAATAGTAAAGAGATTAAGGCGGATTAAGTACTAAATTAATAAGAGTTAGTTAATTAGAGGTAGGAGAATAACGAATATTCGGCGTTTGGAAATATAAAATAGAAATAATAAAACGTAGATGTAGAAACGTATAAGTAAAAATAGTAAAATGTAAATGTAAAACGTAAAATAGAAATATAAAATATAAATATAAAATACTAAATATAAATGTAAGATATAGAGTAGAGATATAAATATAAATATAAATTAGAAAGGGAAGGTAAATTAGAATTATTATAGAAAATTAATAAAATATTAGGAAGAGTATAACTTGTATTTTCTATCATTACTTCTAAACGAAAAATTCTTCGGCGGTACTAGTTATAATTGATATAGGATTGGAACCTACGATTTTAGGAGGAATACTCCTATATACTATTATATTTATCGATATTATTAGTAAGTAATACTATATATTATTTATTCCTTATAATCCTTCTTAATAAATACTAATAATTTATTTAATTTTATATTTCTAATTTCTAATTTTCTATTAATAGTACGGTACTATAGGCCTTAACTATAATTAATAGGGGGGGCGACGTAGGTAGGAGAGTTCTATACTAAAATATTTATTAAAGAATTATTATTATTATTAAAAAGATTACTATTAGTAGTTACTAGACTAATGTTATTATTAATATTATTAATAGTACAATAATTAAAGCTTTAATATTAATTAGTATTAAAATAATTAGTATAGAATATATTAAGTAAAATTGTAGGGAGGTTGTTAATAATTAAGCGTATTTGTATTATATTTTAGAAAGATAATATATATTAATATAAATACTATAAAATTTTAGTAAGTAAGGGGGTATTAATATTAATAAGAACTACAACTTTAATTACTATAATTTATAAAGCGTTCCGAAGGTTATATATATTACGAGGGATTTTTAATATATATTTGCCTTATATTAAAATATATTACAATTTTTCAGTGAATTTTAAAGGGTATTAACGAAAAAAGAGACGAAAAGATAGCAAAAAGGAAGGACTAACCTTTAATTTAGTAAATATATAAAGTAATTAAGCAAATAGCTTTATATAAATCAAAGGGGTTAATATTAATAAATATTTAGGCTAAAATAATATTATATCCTAAATAGGTTAAAGGGCGGATATTATTATAGAAGGTTAGTAGGAAAGTATAGGGAGGATAGAGTAATATAATAGGTAGAGGATAAAAAACAAAAGAAAAAAATATACTAATTGAATTTAAAAGCGAAATAGCGGTTCGTACGTAAGATAGTAGTAAAAGTACGTACGTCCGTAGTAAGGGCTAATTTTAATAAGGCGGAGGGGGTAATTAAAGTAATTTTAGAATTAAACGGGGGGGAGAAGCCAGCGAATTTATTAAAAAAGGAAGTAATAAATATAGTTATAAAAATAAAAATACGAGAGGGAAGAAGGAAAAAGCGGAAGAAATAGGCGAAAGGGATATTATATAAATAAAAGAGGAGGTTTTTATACGAATATAAATTAAAGTAGATAAATATAAATTTAGGTAAATAAATATAAAAGGAGGTAAGGTAAATAAAATTTTAAATAATAATATATTATAAGGGAAGGAGTAAATAGGAGAGAATAAAACGAATATAAATAGTAGGGAGAAAGGAATAAGACGAATAGGTAGTAATTATAAATATAGAGGATTAGGAAGGAAGGAAATAAATAGAAGGTATATATTTTAAAATAGGTTAGTAGAGTATAGTAAATAATTAAGGATAATAGAATTAGAATAGAAAGTATAATAATAAGATTAAATTAAGGATAAAGGGCGGAATAATTAAATATGTACTATATAAACGAGAAATATTCGTAGAAGAAAGGGAATATAGGATTATAGAAGGTATAGATATTTCGGAGAGTAAGGGAATAAATAATTAAAGAGAAGAGTACGGATATTAAAATCGAAGGAAGGGAATAGAGGTTCCGTAAATAGAATTTATAAAGGGGGGGGGTTATATTAAAATGCTTTAGGCCTTCTAATATTATAATACTAACGTTCGTAATCCGACTAACCTTATTAAGCGAGGGTTTTAAGTAACCGACGATAGTAGTTAACTATAATTATTATAATTAAATTATTAATGCTTTAGGCGAGGGTTTTAAATAATTAATAATAATAATTATTAATAATTATTGCGGTTAGGCTATTAATACTTTAATTCGTCCTTTAGTATTTTTATATAATAATTAACCCAAACCAGTTAATTATAATACTTTAAATTCTTCGGTATTATAATACCAATACTCTCTATTACTTTACTAAACTTCTACTTAGAAGTATTATACCGACTGACGCTTTTTTATACTTTACTAAACTTTTGCCTAGAAATATTATACTAATTAATATTCTTTAGCATTTCGCTAAGCTTTTACCTAAAAGTATTATACTAATTAACGCCCTCTCGCATTTTACTAAATTTCTATCTAAAAGTACTATACTAACCGACGTTCACTATTATTATAAAGGTTCCGAAGATAGAACTTATAAGGGGGGGGGTTATATTAAAAAGCTAAAGGGTAACCGCTAGGGAAGGAATACTATAGCGCTATAATATTAACGTTTTATTTTATTTAATTAAACTCTTATTTAAAAGTATTACGGCGGTCGGTGCCTTCTTTCGCTTAATTAGTCTTCGGTTTAGTAGTATTAAAATATTTAATAAAATAGGTTCGCGGGAAGGATAATCCGGCGCTATATTGGGGCAGTACGCTAATATAGGATGTTATAATTTTTAATTACAATAGAATAGAGTTTATATTAGTATAAAAGAGGTTCGAAGGAGCTTCGTTCTTTATAGTTGGTAACTATTAATATATTTTTAAATTGACCCCTAACTTACTATTCCCTATGTATAGCTACGATTATAGTTACTTCAGCCTACCTTCCTCCTACGTCTTAATACAATAGAGCGTCCCTATTAGGTGACCCGATTTAGCAACGGTAGGTTAGTTTATATAAGAGTACTATAATTTGATTTATTAATTAACTTACGTAGGAATTTTTAGGGTTGGCTTATTTAATACTATTTTTAATTGTAATTTAAGGATATTTAGGGGTATAAATATTCAATAAGTAGAGGTAAAAATCTAATTTATTAAAAACTAACTATTATAAAAGTATTTACTAAGGATATTTTTATTAATTAAGAATAGTAAACTATTATAAAAATATTTATTTAAAATATATTTATTAATAATTAGGGCGATAGGAAATAATCCAATAGGGAATATAAATAGTATTTTACAAAGGAAACTTAATTTTATCTTTTAGAGTAATTTAGTATATAGTTACCCTACAGTCTACTAGGGTATTAATACTTTATATATTTAACCCCCCTTAATTTTAATTAGATTCTATCTAATTAATAATTTAAGAAGAATTATTTAGTACTAGGAAGTACCTTATAAGTATTAACGGTTAGCCTATCGATTTAAAATATAATTAATAGCTATATTAGACTACTAGTAGATTTTTGGGGCTGGATAAAGACTATTGTTAAATAAAAAGTATCTTACAAAGGAAACTTAGTCTCATTTTTTGGAGTAATTTAGCGCATGGTTACCCTACGGTCTACCGGAGTATTAATACTTTATATATTCAACCCCCTTTAGCTTTAGTTAAATTCTATTTAATTAATAATCTAAAAAAGATTATTTAATATTAGGGAGTACCCTATAAGTATTAACGGTTGGTTTATCGATTTAGAGTATAGTTAATAGCTATATTAGACCGCTGGTGGATTTTTAGGGTTAAATAAAGACCGTTGTTATTAGCCTATTGACTTGGAGCATAATTAGTAACTATATTAGACTGCTATTAGATTTTTGGGGTTGGATAAAGACTATTATTATTAGCCTATCGACTTAGAATATAATTAATAGCTATATTAGACTACTATTAGATTTTTAAAGTTGGATAAAGACTGGTTAGATAAAATAAATAATTATTTTAGAACTTACAACTCTAATCTCATTAATAAATAAACTAGAATTATAAAATCTAATTTAATTAAAGATTAACTTTCTTAAACCTAAATCTATCGACGGGTAGTAAAGGGATTAAAAAAATTAAAGCCTTAAATTAACCTATTTTTACCTTATTACTTTAAGGGTACTTATATCCTTAGAATAAACTTCTAATTATTATTTTTATATATATTACGCTACTAGGTTTTTACCCTACCAGGGGGTCTCTCTAGTAGGGTTTTTTTCCAGATGTAGGTGGTTTTTTAATAGAAAACGTATCCTAATTACTATATTAGTACATTAAGAAATTTCGAACCCCGGAGGGAGTAGGAGGGTAGTTCTCCTACGCTGTTAGGATAATAGTTTGCGAACTGTTACTTGAGGGTGCGGGGGTTACTAATCCCCTATAAAAAGTTAAATACTTATATTAATATAAGTTATTTAAACTTTTTCTTATCATTATTTCTTTATTATTATTTTTATTATTCTTATTTCTTTATTATTATTTATTTTTATTCTTATTCCTTTATTATTATTTATTTTTGTTCTTATTTCTTTATTATTATTTTTTTATTATTATTAATTTTTATTTTTATTCCTTTATTAAATTTTTTTTAAGTTTTTGTTTTTTTCTTTATTATTATTATTCTTATTTTCTCTTATTTAAAAGATTTCAATATTAATATTTAGTATATATAGGTAATAAAAAACTACGTGGAATTTTACTTTAAATTAAGTAGGCGGGATTAGAAGTTTAGAATTAGGGCTGGCCGGGTAGTAAGTAACGGAACTATAGCCGGCCGGGTAGTAAGTCGCCGGTTTAAATCCGGTACGGATCTTTTTTCTTTTACTTTTTTCTATTACTATCTTCTAATAATAGCTTTATATCTTCTAGAAACGGCTTCATATCTTCTAGAAACGGCTTTATATCTTCTAAAAATAGTTTTATATCCTCCAATATAAAATACAAATTCAAAGTAAAGAAGACTAAATTAAAAAGCTTAAAAAGAAACTGGGTAAACTTAAAGACCAAAAAGCGAGAGTATTATAGTAGATTATGGGGAAGCTATAAATAGCGTAATAACGATTCTATTAATAATAGTACAATAATAATCCTATTAATAATAATAACGATAGCGATAATAATAGCGATAGCAATAGCGATAGCGGCAACGATAGCGGCAATAATAGTAATAAATACGGCTCGGATTCCGAAATATCCGACTTAAATAATAAGGAAAATTCTAACCCTAAAACCGGCGAAGAGAAAAAGCTTTTAATAAAAGAGGATATTAAAATTAAGATAGCTTCTTTAAAAGATAAAAAAGAAGAAGACTCGTACAGGTATTAGGGATCTCAAAGATTAGGTAAAAGAAACCCGGACGGCTATTAAGAAGGACTTTACTATAGGAATTAAAGAATTAAATTAAAAAACCGTAATCGAAGAGGACAAGGAGAATTTCAACCCAAATATCAACCTAAGAGACTATAATAAAATTACTAAAACTCTTCTAATTTTCTATATTAATAATCGTATTTTCTAGAAGTTAAGTAGGAGGTTAGTAAGGGACAAGTTTAATAGCGTTAAGTTCCAGTTACTATAGGAAATTAAAATTCCTTAACCTTAAGCCTATATATAAAAACTTATAAAAAATAGCCGGGCTACTAACTATAAAGTAAATATCCTTACTAACCTTTCCTAACTTTTCAACTTACTAAGTATATAAACAACTAATAACAATATACAATTAAATCTAACCAAGGCCTAAATTCGAATTTTATTAGGGCTTAAACCCCCCTAAATTCTAATAATAATTAAAGCCGTTAGCAATTCGCTTCAGAAATATAATAACTTTAGTAGAATATAGTATCCTACAATAAATTTAGTAATTTATTATTTTCATTACTATTTAAGTCTTTATTATTTATTATATACTATTTACCCTTAATTAGTATTAGATTAGTACTTAAACATTCCTCTATCTTACTTTTAAAGGTTTTTAAATACACTAAAAGTAGGTTTAGAAAAGCAATAAAACCCTAAACGTAGGCAGTACAATTAAAATTATTTTCCTTATTTCACTATATAATTTTTAAATACTTTTAGTAAATATTTTACTAAACCTTAGTTATTTAAATAATAATAATAAACTCCCTTCTCTATAGAAATTTATTAACTAAAATTTAAATATCCTTTCTATTTACCTTCAGCGCAATAATAATTTTAAAAATTTATAGGCGTTCTCTAACGAATCTTTTTTATACGTTAGTACTATTAGTATATAGACCTACACTAATAGGTTTAATATATTTTCAGTTAAACTCTCCTACATTATTTATATTATATAGAGCTTTTAGAGCCTAAAAAATTCGGGTTTATAGTAGAATAATATTAAGAATTAAATAAGTAGATTATTTATATTTTTATATACTACTATTACCTTCAATATTATTCCTATAATACCCTTTCCCCGTCTATATACCCTACATTAAATTATTTGTACAACCTACGGCCCTTTACAATTATCTACGTACAAGTACGTTCTATTTCTACTATATTTAGCCCGTATTAGAGATTTATAACTATTTAAAATCTATAAAACTTATTTATTTATAATTTTAAAATCTCTTATATTTATTATTTTTAGATTAGGTTCTTCCTCTTTATATTTCCTACTTACTTTTACCCTTATACTTCCCTAAATTCGTATAATTTAAAGTTATATAATTATTATTCTTCTAATCAGTAAATTAAATAGACTTCTATAAGAATTTAGTAGTAGTTTATAAAATAATAGTACTAAAAATACCTATAAAGCAGCTACTACTTTCTATAAAACCGGTATATATAAGTAATAAATTCCTAATTAAACCTTTCCTATTCGTTGGCAGTTATACGTATAATATTAATATATAATATATTAATATCTTTACTACTTTAATAGAAGCGTCTACCTTCCTTCGCTTCGGGTAGAATTAAAATCTATATTAGTACTAAGAACCGGCTAAATCCGGAGAAAGAAGTAGTATTATAAACCGTTTTAGTATAGAAGTTATTCTATATTTTTGTAGCGCGGTCGAAGTATTATCTATTAATATAGATAATATATTTAATAATACTTAGGAGTGAAAATTATTGTATAATTGCCTTATTCTTATACTTTAAAGTTTTATAGTAGCCTTCTAAGGGGTTAGTTATAAGAATTTAAAAAGTATTAATAATTACTATTAATAAATATTATATTAATACTACTTACTTATAAGTGTAGAGGGGAATATTCTTTAACTTAATTTACTTATAGTTATATTATTTACTTCTAATTCTATTTAATATATTTTTTCAACGGATCCCCGCCTAATAAGGTTACTTTTATTAAACGGATAGATTTAAAATAACCTTTCTCTATCCTATAGTATTTTAATATTTAAATTATATAATTCAAATAAGGCCGGTATATATTAGCGGAAAACTTCTTTCATAGTGTCCGTTCTATATAAATATAGCAAAATAGGTACTAAACCTTAAGACTATCAATATTATGAAAAGCATTTCGAACTACCTTCTATTCAATAGCCGAATTATTAGTAAATATATATTAAAGCGGCTATTCCCGAACGTACCATTCTCTAACCTACCTACAAATTATTAATAATACTTTTACTATTATATTAGTATCTATTTTCTTAATAAGAAAGTAATTATACAGTAACTACTTCCCTTATTTATTCCGAATAAATAGTATATAGAGGTACTAACTAAACTAATTTATATTATAAATAGTATTTATAAGTATAAGGAAGCTGCGCCGTTATAAAGCTTTAAATTATTTAAATAAAACCTATATTATACCCGAAGATTTTCAGCCGTCTATTTTATAAATAATAATAATAGATACAATAAATTAAATTATTGCTTCTAATTCAATTAGGTTGGGGTATTGTAAGGTAAAATATTCTAATATTTACTCTATTTAAACGTCCCTAGCAAAGTTATTACCTAATATTCGCCGTAGGTCGGAATATTTCTTCCGCTACGTACGGCTTACATTAATAATATTTTATTTAATAAATTAATATCCGCTTACTTTATATAATACCTTCTTAAGCTTTATATTTCAACTATAGCTACTATATAGCTAATTATAAAAAGTAGTGGTAAATATACTACAATTAACTTCTTTAACTACGTACGTCCGAATATTCTCTAGAATTTTACTCTTATTTAAAAATACTAGAGTATAATTATAGGAAGAATTATCCAACCTTAGGGTTTTGGAAGTATAGGGCGTAGTAAATAATTAAAAATTTATTAATCCGTTTAGGAATATTATTTTACGAATACTTTTCGGATATTTAATTCCAACGCAAATTAATTTCGTCCGTAACCTAATACTTCCCTTACTATTATATTTATTCTTACTATATAACCAATAATATATAGTTTGAACGTTAATTTCCATTAGAGTACTAAATAGATTGTAAAATAATTATTTACACCCCTATTTAATATTAATAAAAATTATATTAAAAAATAGTTAATAATAAACCTACTCCTCTATAATATAGTCTATTTTCTTATTATATAGAAAGAAAGCTATCTAGTATTTATTAAAATCTATTGGATTACTAAAAAGATTATTGATATTGGGTTCGGTAAAGAGAATTAGAATAGTAAATTCAATAGGGGTAATAGGTTTAACGGGAGTAGCGGGAGTAGCGGGAGTAGTAGGGTCGGTAGGGGTAATAAAGTTAGTAGGAGTAATAGGGGTAATAGGAATAACGGGAATAATAAGGGTAACGGAAGTAATAGGAGTAGCGAATTTAATAGGCTTAGCGGGCTTAGTAGGCTTAGTGGATTTAGCGGGCTTAATAGGTTCAATAGGAGTAGCGGGAGTAGTAGGAGTAGCGGGGTCGGTAGGAGTACCGGGCTTAGTAGGAGTACCGGGTTTAGCGGGAGTAGCGGGAGTAGCGGGAGTAGCGGGAGTAACGGGGGCATTAAGCTTAGCGTTGGACTTAGTGTTGGATTCAGCGGGTAATTCGATTATCTTTAAAATAGAAATTAATTTTTTTAGTATCTAAATTACTATTTTTCTTTTTTTACAACCTTTTTACCTTATCTTCCCTTTCAATATTAGGGCCTAATAATACTTAAATAAATTTAGTACTATTACCGCCAATAAGGTTATTTTAATCTATTAATAATAGTAGCTCTTCTTTATCTATTTCGAATACTAGTAATACTCGATCGAATAAAATATTATCGAAAAAATTAGGAAGGAGGTCTATAAAATCGATTTCAACGTCCCATAATCAAAAAATTTAATTGTAGTTAACTACAAAATCCATTTTAATAATATTAGTAATAATATTCGTAATATTCATAATAATAATTTCCTTTAATATTATTTAATAAAAGAACCTTTAAAAAGATACGTTCAAAAGGTAAATCAATTCATCCAATCTCTATACATTTTATTCTTTTTTTCACCAAATAACTTAATTACTACTATACTATTAATTTTACACTACTAAAAAACTTATTATATTATAATACTAATAATTTAACGAAAATAATAACAAATTCAAAACAAACAACGGAAATCTCTTTATAAATAGAATATCTATATACAATTCAATTTGTATTATAGTACATTGAATATTAGTATTGTACCATTATATTATACTATTGCCCTTCAATATTCGGTTTGACGCGTTTCTACTACAATACCTTAACATTTTTCAAGAATCTAGAATAAAGAATGGAATTTTTATCATTGTTTTTTTTTATTTGACTCTACTAGGGCGGTACTACCGCCCAGGCGGCGCTCTCCGAAATCAGAGCTGCGCGGGTGGATTCAAGAGGTACGTATCATCATGTCTTCCGGATATGCGTTGCCGTCGCAACAGAAAGAACGACCCAGCATCTGAAGCGATCGTCCAATCCTCAATCGTCATTCACGGTCTCACCCGACTCGCTGCTGGCGCAGGTAGCCCTCGGGGCGGGGTTCGACCGCTGCTGGCGTGGTGAAATCCTGCAGCTGGTACGGGGTGTTCCAGGTTGTCACAGCTGCCCGTCATCTGTTTCACGCCAGCCCGATCCTTTTTCTTCGTCGCGACATCACTTGACGACGGCGTCCACTACACTTGCATCAGACCAACCACAACCACACCCAACCCTTGGAGGTTGAGCCGCTTAAGAGGACGGGACGGAACTTGGACGTGATCCGCCAAGTGTTTACAGCTTTACTTTGTTTTCTGTCCCGTTTCTGCTCTTTCTCTTGTACATGACGGACGGTTGAGATGCCCATTGAAACAAACCACCAACGGCAGACCTGGCTGACCATATGGAAGCTACTATTTTCATACCTCTGTCCTCGACGGAGCTCGAATCTCGGTAACCCATCCTCCCCAATCTTCGTGACCAACAGAGAGAAACTTTGAGATAATTCAGTGCTTGCTTGTGAATACAAAGCCCACGGAACACACGTTCTTCACTGACAACAGCAAAGATGGTCCGTATAATTCATCTCATTCACATTCATAAACAGCTACATACACTACTTTACAGAATGGAACCTACTAGCACCTGATGCGGCCAGGGCACCCATCCCAACCCCTTCTTCCCACTCGCTTGGCAGGCCCTTGTCCTGTCCCTGCACCCCGCGGTGTCGTTCGTTGATATCAGTGGTCGATGTCGTTGTCCAGCTGTTCCAGGCTGAACCAGGTTGCCAACCTCTCCTCCCCCCCCAAGAAAAAGTTAAAAAAAAAAACCATCTTGACCTGACGGCCATCTGCATTCTTTCGTCATATCTTCCCTTCTCGGATCGTGAGCAGTCAACGTCAAGTGTCCATGTACGCTTGAGTCAACATTCAGGTCTCATCTGGGTCGGCCTAGATTTCATTCGGCTGGCAAACTTCCTCTCCAATCATATGAACCATCAAATTCACTTCGTCTTGTTCGTTCTGCCAACATCCTCGTATTTTCCCCTATGCGTATTGGGATAGCTCGAAGTCGCCAGTCGGTATGGATGCTCTTCGGTACCCACCTGCGTGCTCAGCAGGTCTTGAAATGACCTTGCCGTAGGCTATGCAAATTGGACGAGTCGCTTCGAGACTGGCCCAACACACATACGAGTTGGGACTTTGAGAGCTGCATCAACAAAAACACCTGGCCCTTCCCATGGGGTTTCAGGTATGTCCGTTGTGCATCTGCGGTGAGGCTCCGATATCAAGGTTTTTCTTTCTTTCTTTCTTTTTTCCTTTTTTTTTGTTGTTGTTGTTCCCCTAGACCTCGTCTCCCGACGAATTCTATAAGACGTCCGGCTGATATACGAGGCATGGTTACCAAGTGTTTCTGCCGACCGCGGACTTCCTCGAATCTACCTCCATATCATTTGGAAGAGCTCAGGTGGGTTTGAGTGTCCTTCGAGTTGCTGGAGCGTTGCCAAGAAACGGTACAAATTCGACTCTCTGTCGAGGGTCTCCGGGTACTGGTACCGTATCCGTACAGCATCACAAAGCCTGCGAACGCAGGACCGTCTCTTTCAGACACACCACAGTGTGAAGCATGTTGCTGAAGCTATATCTCCCTCTGCATCAAAGGCCATCTTCGAAGCACCTAATCACCGATCTTGGGAGTGGTGATTGTCGACAATCATGCCCCTGAAAAGGTGGTAAGAAGTTGTGGTGCGTCTCGTCCAACATGATGGGGCTGTTTTCGTAGTAGGGGCTGCTCGCGCCGTCCTCTGACTCTCTACTGAGATGATGCTATCGTCGAATTGACGACCCGTACATCCTTTCGAGGAAATACTGATATCTTCCGTATTGGATATCGACCCCTCTCATTGTGTTGTTCCTTCTTCTTTCCGTACTATGTCGTATACCTTCAACTCTTTGCTGACTTCCAGTCTTTCATTTCAAACTGGTTGTTTAGCGGTCTTGAGAGATCTCGTTCGATATCTGTTTCGACCGACCTGTCCATAGTGCTGCTGCTTGTCGGCGGTATCGCCAGGATGCTCTGGTCGCTTCTGTTCCTGTACTTTCTTTCGTCCCAGTCGGATCGGGCTCGACGTGCTGATGCCCCCGCGGATCTACTACTTTCGACGGCTACATCGATGCTCGGCTGCGATGGAGGGTCAAAGGTGTGAAGGAACAGAGCCCTCAGAGTGGGTATTGAGGCAGCCATCATGGCGCAAGCCCCCTCGACAAGGGCACAAACAACCAGAAGGAATCCCTCGTCTATTCCAAGGGTTAACAGGATTCTACACCAGAGAATCGGAGGCTTGTGTGTGGGAATGGGAGAACTTACAGCTGAAGTCATTACTCACTATGCGGCCGATTGTCGACACCTTGATGGCACCCGCGATTCCGGCACTGTGAGGTTCGTCATCCGGTTAGCAGAGCTCCTATAGGATTCTTATAGTCCTGAAGGTTGGGGCTCTTTCACATACAAAACCCCCATGCTCATGGCTATAGCCACGCCAACCTTTTCGCCGCGGTACATATGGAATCGCATAAGAATTCGCCACGGTAGAAGCGCAAGCACGAAGTCACACACTGCTGAGTAAACTAGAGAAAAGTAGTTAGTAAATTTTTTTTGGGGTGGATTAGCGTGTTTGGGTCAGATGATACTCACTTCCAAGAGCAATCGAGTAGGCGAGGAGGCCGTCGGGGGACCAGCATTTCTTATTCATGATACTAGAGTTCCATGTCGCCTCGGGGGGCTCGCACAGAAGCCAAAACAAAAGGGCGGTGCTGACTTGGCATAGCGTCAAAGTGATGATGATGAACCAGACGAGTCGCTTCAGCCAGCCATCCGTGATTCGAAGAAGCGTCACGGCAAAGGATACTTTGCTGAACAGTACGTGGAGAACCGATGTGGTGCCATTGATACCGCCGATAATAGACAGGTACTTCTCGTTTTCCGCGGGTACAGCATCAGTGTGTAGCCCGTATCCTATCAAGACGGAGGTAGAGGTGAAAACGGTGTTTACGAAGAGTAGGGCCTTTGTGATGAAACTGTGTCAGCTGATCTCCTGTGGTGAAAAGGTCTTTCCCAATACCAAGAATGGCCGGTTGGATAATCATTACCAAGGGGGGGAACCAAGGCAAAGAGTATGAAGTTATTGAAAAAGATATGGATGAGTGACGTACCCAAGCTACTATTAACAAGTGATCATCCCACCAAAGGCAGCGGCCACGAATGACCTTGCAGTACAAGCGAAGGCCTACGAAGATGGTGCAGGCGGCGTGAATACTCCAAAATATAGCCAGCAACGCCGCTCCCTGAGGGTTGGAAGACGGAGGAACGTAAACTGTCATCGCTCAGCGGCTTTGAGGGGAGCCGCTGAAGCACATGAAGGTACAAACGGTGCCGATGGGGACCAGCTGCTAGCGGGAGGGCCGAGGATGGCCCAACGCACGGGGTTTTGCTGTCGACAAGAACGAGAAGATCCGTTGATATTTTTATGATCAGAATCGAGGCAGTGGATCCACCATGATAGACATCTCTGAGATGTATAAAAGTCGCCGGTTGAGAGCCAAAGGAAGATATGTACGCTCTTGTCGATATCTGTATCTCTTTCCTAGTCGTTGGACTGTCGTCAAGCTGAGAATCGAAATTAAAGTGTTCGGCAATGACTGTTGCTCAAGGGCCTCGAAGTTCGTAGTGTTTTATTGTTGGGTTGGGTTAACTGTCCGGAGTTTGTGGAAATGGAATGGGTGGTGGTCGTCAGGGTATTAGGCTCGATGGTCGTGGTTGAGTGAGAAATGTTGCGCCCAAGAGTGGAGAGATCTAAAATGAGATAAAGTCGGAAGAAGGGCGTTATCCCCGTTCGTCCTGAATTGGATGCCTACCAGCCAACTCGAACTGGAAGGGGCAAGACAGGACGTAGAACACGACCAAAACAAGAGGGTAGGGGGTGACGAGTGTGTAAGCGTTAACCCGGTGATTTGGGGTCCGTGATTTGACCGTTCATCAACTGCTGGGTTAAGCCAGGGGCATGGTGTTGTTTTTATCTTGTCAACAACGGCTTCTCCTGACTCGTCTAGGCCCAGAACGCCAGCCCGCACCTGTCTGGCCCCTGACCTTGCTTAGTTCGACCGAGATCTCCTCAAGGCCAGGTCAGTTTGGGGTTGGGGGTTTGCTTCCGCCCATCAAAGCCCACAGGGCACCATCATGAATTTGCCTGGGTGATTCCGCAGTCTCGCCAGTGTATCTCGATGCGAGGATGTTGCGGAGCGGAGCGGGGTGGGTGCAACAGTCTGAACTAAACGTAAAAAGAAGGTAAGAAGAAAGAGAGATGTCCGCTGAAGGAGGCCCCTGGTGTCCCTGGTGTCCCACTCCCTCGGGGCTGGAGATACGATACACTTCTGCACGGGTAGTAAATGTTAGCTCCGGTTTTTGCGAGTGGCAAACAACCTTGATTTTTGCACAGGAAATGGCTATCTGGTCGTCTCTTTGCTCTCTGTTTTTTGTGAGGCGGCTGTATCCAGCTAACGTTTGATATCCATGCAGAGGTGTACAAGCGATGCTCTGTGATCCATGCCACCGCGGACGTCTCTAACTCCTCTTGTCGTCATTCCTAGCGCTCGCGCTCGTTGCTTGCGTGCAGTTCGCCAAGGACGAAACGCCAGCTTTTTTTGTTCGAGCCATGTTGGTGGTTCCCAAGCTCTGGCAGCCAATGGGATCTTTCCGCACTCCTGACCGGGAATAACCACTTGGGATTTGGGGGACGGGGACGGTGAGGCCACGGTGAAGTGCTAGGAGCTTCCTTGCGCGTTACAGCGGACCCTCTGTGAATATCGGGGAGTGCATATTCCGAATATCTCGCCGTGCCTCATCAGGTGGTGGTGTAGTGTAAAAACTAGTCTCGGACACGCTCACACCAAACACATCCAATGTCCGGACTCGGTATATTCACACCACCTGCTAGTGTATGTTGGAGACGATCGATCTCTTGTGTAACATATGCTCCCACCTGTTGTTCTTTGGTACTCATCCCATCCACCACTTGCTCCTAGTGCAGTGGGATCGGGGCGAGACGAGACATGGACGGCGAAACAACCATGATGTCGAATTGAATCTACTTGCCTAAGTCCGCCATCGCCGTACACGCCCAAGAAAAGTGTCTGGCGTACTAGGCGGAGATCAGGAGGTTAGCTAGTAATAGGACAGCATGAGATAGCACCGATCGTGGGCGATGACAAACGCATCTACCGGTGAGCGACCTTCGTGAAATGAAAGATGGAGTCGCTGAATAGCGGGATGCGAGTTGTCGGGGATTATCGAATATCTGCCGTTCAGGCGCGCAACAATTCACTTGACATTGGATGTTGTTCCATGCCTGCAACGTTGAGATCCACATCTCCGGATCACGTGAGACCTAGCACTTCCCCAGTTTTCAGCAAGGATCTTCCTTCGGGGTTCCCCTCTTCGTTTCTTCTTTCCTTCTCTTGACTAGGCCAAATCAACAACAACAAATCCAATTCATCCATCCGCCTTTCAAGCTTCAACTCAACTGAAGCGCAAGGGCATTGTTGACCGTGAAGGAGAAGGAGAAAGCCAAGCAAGGTTCAAGGAGGTCCCGTTTGTGTGTTCCGCTGCCGGTACCAAACCGAGCTTTACCAGTTTGACAGTCGCTACCACAAGCAAAGAGAGCGAACCAGAAGGCCTGAAACGAAGGATCAACTGATTAAAAGCAACAAACATTACGGAAGGCGGCGTCCTGCCGCGCGGCACGTTCGGGTTTGCAGAAAGTGAAACTAATGGATAGATGTGCCAATTCTGTCACGTGGATTACCTACCTCTACCTCTAGAGATAGCTGTGATGGGCGGTGATTTCCATGGTTGTCGCTGCCACATTGAGACATATGTCAATAGATGAGGTCGGACCTGTTGATGGTCGGCGGGAAGAGGTAAGTGGGTTAGCACAAGCTATATACACATAGGTGCTGAAGTTCACCCAGGTCCTCCGGCCGGCCCCGGCGACCAGTGCGTCCGTTGCTGTTACCTAATGTTTACGCTTCAATTTTGTTGACATCAAGAGGTTCAGGTGCCATACACCTATACCTTGATCACTCCAAGTGTTCAATCACCGTCCTAAACAAGTACTATCTGAACGAATACGACAAAGAGCCTTAGCTCGGGGCCAGCTGAATGAAAGTTCAATTAGACTCCAATCACACTACATTGGAGCACAGTGATTGGAACCACGCTATATAGTGTAGGTATGGAGCTTGAACCCTGATCGCTTCCACCTCCGCCGGCATTTACACGCAAAAGGTTAGCGCGATGAACTGCAAAGTGGCGATAACTGTAATCTCCGTACAATAGATGGCGGCATTGCTCGGCTCCAATCTCCCTAAATGTTGTAGTATAGCAGTACCGCGCTAACAATGGCATCATATGCCGGCCGAGATGTACTGCGACATGCGTAGTGCTGACGTTAAGGTACTCCCACAAACTGCCGTGTTGGCCCCTGATGAACTGAAACCCGCCCCGATGACACCTTCTCCAGCGGGAGCCAAGGCCCATGGGGAAGTAGAAAGTACAACCTCAACACCTCGACGGCGGCCTGGCGCTCTGGCAAAAGCAAAAAATACGACAAGAATAACCACAGCACTCAAACAAGGGGGTGAGGCTATCGTGTCTGATCTCAAAATTGATGAACATCGCTTGGAGATCAGCACACGATCACAAACAACGATTCTGGAGGTCGGGGGCTCAACAAAATCGCGTGAGTACAGATACCTGCCCACGCCGATCTCTAACCGCGATAACAAAAGAAGACACAATTGTCTCAGTCGGGTCTTCCCGTCCTCTTCGGCGATGCTCATCAAGGTGGGTAATCAGCTTGCATCCGAAGCCCCAAGCCATGTCTTGACTTTGGCAAGATAACCACCTCGAACGCCATCCACAGCACCAAGGTCTGTAGCATGAGCGATCTTCGTGTGTATTCCATCGGCATCGCAACCTTTAGTGTTTTCGCGCGCACTCGGATTGACGGCAGATACGTCGCCGATAGTTGACTGGATCAACGCCTTTCCGGCGCCCGATTTCTCTTCTCTTGGTGCCTCTGTCGATCCTCCTTTGTTATCATTGATGATGGTTGAGTCGTTCACCTTTTGGGAGACAGGGGGGCTGGACGGCAGAGTCAGGGTATCGGATCTCTAGTCCGATGCATCGTCACCTCCGTCCTCTTCCTCATCTTCCTCATCCTCCTCCTCCTCCTCCTCATCCTCCTCCTCCTCCTCATCATCATCATTACTGTCGCCATGACCACCGCTGCCTCCACCACTTTCACTTGCCGATTCTAGCTGCTGGTTGTCATTGTCAATCGGCACATATAGCAAAGATGAGCCGTGCGTCGGCGCCACCATGAAGCTGCTGTGGGTGTGATTTGTGGGATCTGGCTGGGGCTGTTGAGACGCATATTGTTGAAGAAATGCCGGATGTATTGGTGCTGATGTCGACATAGCCCGGGAACTGGCAAGGTTGGAGCCCGTTTGATGATCTTCCCGATGCGGAGGCGATGTTGAGTCTCCTGATCTTGATTCCGGTGCAGATCTATAGGTTGAGAGCTTTCTGACCTTGCCGGCTCCCGAGGGTTCTGTCTGAGTTGTCGGTTCTTTCCCTTCGTTCATTTCTGCGTCATCTACCTCAAAAGGCCGCTTTTTATGCTCAACATGGGGCTGAGGATCGAGGTCCTGGCCCATGGTTTGTTCCTGTTGCTGCTGCCATGCCACAAAGGCAGGATGAATAAGAGGTGCGGGAGTTGATTTGAGGTCCTCTACCACCGCTGAAGATATTTTGACGGCTTCCGATGCACGCGTCAAAGCATTTGATGCAAAGTTCATCAACTCATTCAGCTGTACGATTGAAGGCGAGCGGCCGCTACTCTGTGCATCCTCCACCCAGCCGCGGATGTAACCAAAGGACCGTTCCGCGGCCTTAAGCTCGGCAGCGAAATACGCTTGCTGGGACCACTGCTCCAGCTCTGGACACCTTGCCACTACACTTTCCGGGAAAGGTGTGGCCTGGCTGGTGTTGCTAGTCGAAGGTTGTGACTGTGTCGGACAGTTTAGTTCTTCGCTGCTATGCCCGGATACAAAATCAGTCAAAATGGTTTAGCACTTACCGGCTCCTCTTTCTTTGCCTTTGGAGGCCTCGGTTTCCTTTCCTTAGGAACAAGGGCGGGCTTGCCGTTCCCCGAATCCTCAATCCCGGCCATCTGCTTCGCCTCAGGCGGTACTCCCGGCTCTCTGACGACGATATGGTCATGAGCATCGTCCTCGGCCGCGTTCCAAAAGCCATCCAAAGGCCAAGAATCCGCCAGCTTGCGGTTGGCCATGTACCATCTTCTTATCCGCTCCTGCATGGTTTTCGGGACCTGATAGAGGCGAGGGTAGACTGAAACGAAGCCAGCCATCTCTCGCTGGGTTAGATCCACATCCTCTGGGTCGATCCTCTTACTGAACTTTCTCGTGACGGTAAGCGCAGGATACTGCTCTGAAGGCGGCATGAATGGGAAATAAACAAATCCTTGGTGATGGATTCTATCCGCCTCTGCACGACTCTGGCGCGTCATGGTGAGTGACTGTTAATGCTCGTGGCAGTGAAGGTACTCTTGCTGAGGGGTCGCGGATTGTCAGATAATGTTGAGGAACGAGGTGGCAACGACTTAATACGGTAAGTACGCGATTTGCTCTCAGCCAGTCACGTCCAATTTGGTTTGGTGAACTTGAAAGCAGTCGAGGCGCGTTGGAGGTGGTTGAGTGACGCGCCAAAAGAAGGACGCGATCCTTGGGTTGTTTTAGTTTTTTTTTTTTTTTTTCTGGTAAGGAAAAAAGTTAAACCGCGACCGAGGCACAAGAGATGTCTGGCAGCGATTTCCAGATTTGCCTCTCTTGCTAATGGGAGGAGCAAGATGTTGTCTCTCCTAGACTTTGTCGCCTCTATCAATTTCAAATCGGTCGTGTCACGGGCGCCTGTTTGGATGGCCGAGCCTTGGTGCACCACGGTCCAGGTCCGATGGCCTATTCGAATGGGACGAAACAAACCCCAAGGTGAAGACTATTTAGCCAGCGCAATCTGCGGGCAAAAAGGATAGGATCAGTCTAGAGATGATATTCCTCTTGTCTGATGATGAGCTGGACCGAAGTCGAGACTGCCGGCGGGAAGAGTTACATGGCGGTCTGGAAGACTTGACGTCCTGGGTGGCGAACCGACGATAACTATGGGCAGGCAAGGTGTGACGCCCTAAGTCAATCCATCCTCACTTCGGCTTAAGCAGATCGTGAAATGGAATTGCTAACATCGTACAAGTCGGTTGACATCGGTGTGCGAGAGTCCTTGGATCGTCGACGGTTAAGTGCACTCGATCATCGCCCTGTTTGTTCGTTAACGCGGTGAGCCCTGTTGACTGGAATGAAAGAGCCTCTACCCTTCGTACGCGCACCATTCAGCGAGCTATCAATTCCAAAGCCCAGAGAATATCAACAGGCAAGAGGAGCTTTTTGCTTGTCGCTGTTCTCATGATGCGGGTTTGAGCGAGTTCGACGCATGTGATGTCGGGGGAAAACTCCAGGTGGCCCGTGGGCACGGCATTCATACCTCATGAGCCCCGGAGGCTAAAATTCCCGAACCTGAACGCCAACTAGCAGGTATCTCAACCTCAACCATTTGATTTTCATTCGCAAAAGTCTGTTTCTGTACAAGATGATATCACGTGTCCCTGGATCTCACATCTTGGCCTTGGTGTGATGTTTTCATTCTGTTTTCATCGAGTGTCTACACAGACCAACAGCCTGCAGCACTTCAACCACGGTTAGCTGTTCCATGATTGGCCAACTGCCCTTTGAAAAGGTACACTGCACTGGAACCTCATAATTCATCATCATTCGTCACCCTTTCCCCTGGGCCAGAAAAGTATTTCTATCCGGACCCCCTCCCACATCCGAGGTCATGGTTACATTCCCACACTCAATCGCCTGTGCAGTCTTGGCGGGGTGTGTGCGTGCACACACACACACACACACCGCATTTGACAAATCTAGCCATTTGACATCGCTTTACACGACTCAACTCAATCGTTTAATATTGAAATTTAGCCAAAACTAGTATAAAAAATTGATATTTTAATACTCTACATCGTACAATTATTTATTTTAATATTTATATTATCTTTTAAACTGTTATCGATATAGTACACTACTCTAATACTTACTAGAAAGTATTAATAATAATAATACTAGTAAATAACGAATATCCTAATAACGTCGTTAAGACTATTAGTATAAGCGTAAAAAGTATATAGAAATATAAGTATATTCTATCGGATATTAGTAAGGTATTTCTACTATTACGAATTTTTCAAAATACTAGAAAGCTTCTTATATAGGCGTTTAAGGTATAACGTATATTATATTACTCCCTATACTTTATTAATTATAATTAATATTATAAAGGAAATTATAAACTTCTTTATATTAAAACCCAATTTATACTTCGACGAAATCTATACCTTTTTAGTTAATTAGTATAATATATATATTTCGACCGAGATTGTATAGTAGTACCTTCAATAGGAGAAGTGGAAGAAGAAGCGACTCTATATAAAGGTATTATAATAACCCTTTATATTAGTAGCTAAATAAATATTAAAAATCTTTTTATTTACTATAAAAATATTTATATTCTATAACGAATCTAATATAAATCGAAGGGATAACGTTCGTTATACTAGTTAAATACCCTATAGCGTTATTACGATAGTATTAAATAAGTTTATTTATAGTATATAATATTACCTCCTTCTAACTATTATAATAAATAGACTATTCAATATACTAGTATTTAAAAGTATAACGGACTTAGCCGGGGTCTGGGATTAAATAGTAAAATGCTTATTCCCTAAAATAAATCTATTTCCCGGTTGTAATAGTATTTTAGTAATATATAATATTAATTAATACTTTTATACTAAACTCCAGTACGCGTATAATTAGAAGGAGGTTTTATTATAATATTTATTACTATACTCTCCTAAATTCAATCCTATTAAAATATACTTTAGTAATTTCAAGCGGTAGTTTAAAAGGGTATATTATAATAAGGTTAGTAATAAAATATTAGATAACGACTTTACTACGTTTCTTAAACGATTAGTATAGGACGTAGGGTATAGAATATAGTAGATTTATAATTATTTTAAGAATATAAAGCTGGTAATAAATCGATTTAATAATATTAATAAAGAGTATAGGGAGTTATATACTAATAAACTAGTTAAATATAGAAAAATAGGTACTATATTTAGGCGGCGGTAGAGAATATAGAAGGGAGAGATAGATTTTTATATATTAAATTGAATTGTATATTAGAAATGTTAGAAATATTAGGAATACTAGAAGTATTAAAAGTGCCAAAAATCGTATTTATTTATATAATAATACCAAAATGCTAGAAACCCCCCTCTTTCGCTATAAATCGACTCGTAATATCGTTATCCCTCGTTAGGACCGCTAATAATAGTACTGCCCGCTATAGAAGCGAGAATTTTAATAACGCTATATTCGAATATAGTATTAAACCGGGGGTTTAAAATATATATTAATTAATTAAATTATAGTAATAGGGGTTAGAAGGTATACTTACTATAATTTAATTATATTACTAGTACTACGTACTTAATTTTAAGGAAGTTTTTAATACCGTCCCTAAATACCGTATAAAGGTCGTAGTTAAACCCTAACCTCGTAAATTACTCTACCAGTTATTCTTTGAGTATAAGTATATTAGGCAGTGCCTTTTTATTTTAGAATCTATTCCTTAAAGCGATTAGAACTCTATATACTAATACTACTTTAATTAACGTTCTAATATAATAACGCTTATAGAACGCTTTAAAGAATTCGGTAATAATCTTTTTAGCTGGCTGATTAAGTAGGGCGGAGGGTAGCAGTAATAAATAAAAATTAAGAATTGAAGGTACGGGCGGATATAGTATAAATAATTCTCTAGCTTCTATTAGGGATTCTCTAATTTCTTTACCTTCGTTCTCCTTGTCCGTTACTAACGGTAGTACGATTAATAATAGTATAGGTAATTAAATAAAGACTATAATCGCTATAAAAATAAGAGGAGGATTAGTATTAGTATACTTAATAATAAAAGTCTTACGGTCGGTCGGGTGCCTATAGAATACGGTAGTAAAATAATTTAAAGGTATATATAAATTGATAGTTACCGTTTTGCCTAGTAGGAGGAGAGTGCCTACTATATTATAATTATAATTGCTTATAATTATTAAATTAATTATAGAGCCGCCAGCGGTATAAGGAAGAAGTAACTAGACTTAAGGAAATTAAAAGTAAGGAGGGAAATATTAGTAGGGTAATAGGTATAGTAAATATAGGAGAGGAGGGTATAGTTAATATAGACTTCTAAAATTATCCCTCCTTGATATAGTTTATAATAGACTATTTATAGTCTCTATATTAGTACTACTATTATTACTATTAATATTATTAATAATATTAATATTAATTGGTAGACTATTACCTCCTCCCTTATATTTACTACCGTTACTAGTATTAGAGACGGTTACTACCTTATTACCTAATATCTCTTATAATAAATTATTAGGTAGGTTAGCTACTATAGCCTTCCCCAACGAGATTGCGTATGCCTACTTACTTATATTTTTAATATTAAGGTTATAATAGGTTATATTCCTATTAATAATATAGTATATCTAATATTTAATAGCCTTATTATAATTCTTATACTTATAACCAAAATCGTACGCTTATATTTATATTAGTTCCTAATATATAGTACTGTATAGTTTTACCCCTATACGCTCCTCTCGCTACCGGTCCTCCTTTAAATTCTTTTTAACTTTTACTAGTATAATATTTATTATAACGCGCTTAGACTTCTTAGTACCGGCTAGAGTTTATAACCTTCGTAATGATAGTGTATCGGTTACTTATAGGGTAATAAAGAGATTAATTAAATTACGAGATAGGGTAGGAGTAGAGGGTATATTACTATAGGAGGATAGAGTAGTAGGGATTTTATTAGCGGGCGGGTTGGTTAATTAAAATTTAAATAATATAGTAAAATAGTAATTCTAACTAATATAGTAGAGGTATAATTTTATAATAGTTTTATATTTAAAATTACTATACCTATTAAAAAACTCCTTCCTAGGGATAATTTTATAATAGATAATAACCTGGGTATGGTAGTTATTATAGGTAGCGGCGGTATAGGTAATATTGTACAAAGAAACTAATTATTTTATCTTTACAACTATATTATTATTAATAATATTTTATATATAATTTTATTATAAATATTTAATTTCCTTAAGTAGTATTGTCCTAAATTATTATTTATAAAGTTCGCTATTATTTTATTCAATTTTAACCTCTCTGAATAAATTATAGTCTTCGATAGGGGGTAGTTTATTATAATTAGTAGTAATATATAAACCGATTATATTAAATTAAATTTATATTGATTTAGGGTATTTAGGACGTAGCAATAGTATTAGAATAGCCGGCTTATAGATAGTGCGGGACTAGGCTAGTAGCGCCGAAATAATTAATTTAATTAGGGAGGCTACTTTGCCGTTATTATTACCCAATAGATAAAATAAAGTATTAAAAGCCCGCTTCTTAGGGGTAAGGCGGATGGAGAATTATTATTTAACTTTAATATTATTATTAGAATCCTCTTTGCTACTAGAAATTTTAATAAGTATTGTAGGTTTAGGAGGGGACAACGGCAGTTCTAATTCTAATTCTAATTCTAATTTTAGCGCCGAGTCTCTAACGAGAACCTTCCCCTTCTTAATAGTAGTCTTCTTAAAAGTAATTTTAATAAGAGTAGCCTTCTTTTTAAACAGACTAATTTTAAGGATAATTTTAATAAATTACTCAGCTTTATAACTCTTCTTTCTAGGGTAGGAGGAGGCGTATTATAGAATTATTAAGTTAGGATCTTCCTTATTTTAATCTTTATTAAAGTAAATTGCTAATGCGCTACTTTGAATACGGGAACGCTTTACACTAGCGGATTTTAAATTAAGAATCGTTTTAGGAGGTATTATTGTAATAAATTTGATTAATTACTAGTATTTTGATTACTTTGCACATTGAAATAGCTTCAAAATAATTTAGAAATTATTGTTAAATAATGAATTTTAACGAAGTTGTATAATACAGAAGTGCGGTGTGTGTGTGTGTGTGTGCACGCACACACCCCGCCAAGACTGCACAGGCGATTGAGTGTAGGAATACAACCTCTGGGGTTGCATTGGCTGCCGCCAGGACTTCATCTACGTTGAGCGGCGTCGCTCACACTTCATTTGGCATGCCTTCTTGTTGATGTAACCATCGTTTTGAGATGAAAGGTCGGCAGAGTTCTGTAAAGATGGGAATTTGTTCACCTCCTCGTTGTCGGGAGCCCAAGTGGTCATCCCACGGCCGTCGCACCGGTGCTCATCAGGGCTCCAAAAACAGGAGGATGGTGTCGACACTGTGACTTTCTCTCCAGTATCTCGCTTGACATGCATGTTCATCAACGATACGGTTCCCGTAAGCATCATCAACCTTCACCAGCGTATATCGCAGTCCCGAGATCTGTCCTTGTGCGTAACTTTACACTCGCCAACGCACGGAAATTCAGACACGTGGTGACTTGTGTTGGTACGTTGTATTTGACAAGCCTCGAAACATAGATGGACACGATTCTCTTCCTGCAGGTCCTTTGCAATTCCCAGTCGATTCTGCAAGCCACATGCTGACGGAGCCCCGTCCTAGCTCGCTTGAACCGTTCAACGAATGGGAGATTACCTGCTGTTACTCCATTACAAGTGCGAAGTTTTCGGCAAATCGGATTCAAAACGCTGAACGGAGACCAGAGCGGTAGATCGGGAGAGCTGTGAAATTTTGCGTTGACTTGGGCCTATATAACCCCTTCGTCCTCTCCGGGCTCTTGGACCACGAAGTCCCACACCAACTGGCTTTATTCTCTTCAACAAAACCCTCCATGCCGTCGATGGCTCGATCACTTCTGTTTTTGGTGCTTGCCGCATCATCACTCGTTGGTGCGACTGGAAAAGATGCTGTCCACGAGCTGCAGCAGACAGGTAAAGCTAACCTTGAGCTCCGGCTTGCCAAGTCCTCAACATGCACCAAAGAAAACCTTGAGATTCGACGTGAATGGTAAGAGCAGCCTCGAAGGCAGAAAAAAATAGTGACAATGAAGCTGACCCTTATCACACAAAACAGGGGCGACATCTCAAAGGCTGAGCGTAGAGAGTACATCGCCGCTATGCTGTGTTTGATGTCTAAGCCTTCTCAACTGGACCAGACGGAGTATCCTGGAGCCAAAACACGCTATGATGACTTTGTGGCTGTTCATATGAACCAGACATTGACCATTCATGGGACTGTTAGTATTGGACTCTATGCCTCTGATAATCCCAAATAAACTAACTGTTCTTTAGGGAAGCTTCCTTGCATGGCATCGCTATTTCACCTGGTCCTTCGAAAGAGTTCTCCGGGAAGAGTGTGGTTACACTGGATCACAGCCGGTATGATTCATATCAAATCTACGACTACTGTCCATAGCCGCATTTTCGATGCTAACGTACTGTGACAGTACTGGAACTGGGGCAAATGGGCATCCGATCCGGTGAACTCTCCTCTCTTCGACGGCAGCGACACTAGCTTGAGCGGCAACGGTCTCAAGGTCGATCATGAAGATACCGACTACTACCCAGCTGGACCAGGCGGAGGGTGTATTTACTCTGGTCCATTCGTCAAGTAAGCATCTTTGTACCACTTAACCCGTTGCTCGGTGGCGCAAAACCTCAAGTCTCCAACTTGACTGGCGAGTGTCCCCCCCTTCTGCGCCCTCCCTTGCTAACCTAGCGATCAACTCAGTATGACCGCCCGCCTAGGCCCTCTCTCCCCAATACTCAAACCTGCTCCCGTTGCCAACCCCCTTCCTAACGGCATGGGCGACAACCCGCGCTGTGTTCGCCGCGACATCACCAACTATCTTTCCTCGCGTTATACCCGCACCGAAGACATGGTGAGCCTGATCACCGATTCCTCCGACATCCTCGCCTTTCAAGACCGCATGCAGGCTGTGACAGCGCGGCCCTGGGAAGTCGAGGGCACTTACAACCCAGCCGAACACAACGGGATGCCGCTCATGGGCATCCATGCTAGCGGACATCACACCATTGGCGGCGACCCAGGAGGCGATTTTTACACCAGCCCTAATGATCCGGCGTTTTTTAATCACCATGCGGGCATTGATCGAACTTGGGCTATCTGGCAGTGGCTGGACTTGGAGAACCGGACTGAGCAGATTGCTGGTGGCACGGCTATGTTTGATCCAGTGAACAGTCCAAGGCAGACGTTGGATGATATCGTGGATCTGGGAGTGGTTGGAGATCAGGTTTGGAGGATTAGGGACTTGGTCAGTACCGTTGATGGGCCGTTTTGTTATACTTATGAGTAGATGGGGAGGAGTGGGCGGTGATTTTTGGTGTTGTGTGGTTTGGTGAAAGGATGATTAGAGGGAGGAACGATACAAAAAAGAAGGTGCGATGGAGAAGTCACAAGGGACGGTAGCCTCCGCCTTGTTTCCTTCTATCTTGAACACAGCGATGCGATCTGTAATAAAATGATGGAATAGCTCGCAGCGAGGTATTCTTCCCCCTACACGGCTTCATCACTCTTTCTACACTTGGATATCGAAGAACATCGCTTTATCGCTTGATTGCGCGCACATTACGCATCCCTTACGAACGACCACAAGAACACTATGGGCCTCATCACCAATGCTTTGACAACGGGCTCAACGAATTCAACCTAACTCGTCTTCTGAAAGGGGAAAGATCTCACTCCATACTGGATCGCATGTGTAACACTCCACGGACGTGGCGCTTTTTTTTTTTTTTTTTTTTTTTTTTTTCAACTTGCCGTCCTCATGATGGTTGAACAATCTCACTTAGGCAAAGGTACTCTTAAGCTTCCTAAGTTCTGTTTGTGTCGTACTTGGTTGCCGATTAAATAGGTACGTCGAAAAAAAAACTTTGGATTTTCTGCGAAATTCTATACGATATTCGATGTCAAAGTACCCTAAATAGACGCGTCCATGGTACCAGGAGGATTTTTCCTCTAGCACTTACAATTGTCCAAGCCGAAGTTGGGGCAAAGAGGATGCTGTCCTGCCTCGGGACCCAAATAAACACCCACAACTTCGATGAGGCTGGTGTATGTATGTACGTATCCTCCAGTCCGGACCCCCAAAGGAGGAGCAGCCAAACTAGGGTAACATGAACACAAGACACGATGCAGGGAGCTTATTTGTGGAAGTTTAAATGTGGCCTATGTCCGCGTAGCAGGCACCCTAATTCATTGTGTCACGGTATTCGCCGCTTTCATACATTCTCCTCCTTTCAGGAGTGCAAAAAAACATTCTAACGGTCCGAAGAGACGAAAGAAGTGGGCGTAGGTTGTGTTACTTACCAGCCCTACGAGCCCGGCACCTCTTGGGACAGGCGGGCAGCTCCAGCCCAAGTTTGGCAGGGAATCTGAAGCAGTGAGGAATCCCTATCAGCCAGTGGCTGTCTCGTGTGTAGTCAGGAGGAAGACTCGCTATTGAATTGAGACACGGAATTAAGAAACCGGATGGGGTATTGGGGAGGACTTCAGCGTTTCCACTTCTGTGCTTACCACAACAGTTGAGGTCAGTAATATCAATTTGGAGTTAATTGTTCCCTGGTGAGATATCTTGCTTTGCAATGGCATCATGTCTTGTATATCAAGTCGGCCCCTTATTGTCTTGTGGCGCCCCGATGTGGCTGGCTTGGCTTCAGCTGTCCCCCCACAGGATAGAAGGTATTTACTACGGGAGTAAAAGGCAGTGGATTAGTTAAGGTCACCGCCACTCCAGATCCAATCCCTCTCCCGTCCTGTACATTCGGGTTCCTGATAGCCTTTTCATCGTTGGACGAAAAGCGGCCCAGTGGAAGCACCGCAGGAAGGTTCAAAGTCTTTACGTCGCCTTCTTTCCGTTGGCTTGTCGCGTTACACAACATCAAATACCTTGCTGCCTGCTTACCTGAAGCCAAGCCCCCCTCCACGCGCCTCCGCCCCATTTTCTGTACTCTCCCTCGTGACTTTTGCCCGCAAGATGCATCTCCAAACAGCCAGAGGCCGTCCCGAGTCTATACCGCCGTCGAAAACCGGAGCGTTAAACACTCGGTCGGGGACCATCGGACTGCTCTTCCTTGGCTTCACTTACCGGGCCATTCTTTCTCGACCTATGAGAGCTTACTAGGTCGCTCTAAATGGAATATCCGGCTGCCTGGGGTATTCTCTTGTCGTACCATGATTTCGAGGTAGTACTTTAACGTGCCAGACCGGTTTCGACCTTGGCGCTCAAGCTCTAAATGGCCCACGGAGCTCAGACACTGTACATGACGACAGCTTGTTGACGTGAGCATTCACCATGTAACTACCCGTGAAACATTCTGGCACAGCTGCTCGCTAGATATCAGGCTAATGCTCGACAGCAGATCTACCCAAGAGTACCACGAAACAAGTGGGACGAGATGACTTGCATGCGACTCTAGACGCCAGGAAGATGCCGCTTGGTGACGGGCAACAACACGAGAGCGGGCGTGGGGATGGCCCATAGGGCTGCATATCCGAAACTAGGATCTTGTTGAAGGATGAGATGTGCCTACTCTCTCGCAGACATCAGAGGCTAGGTAGCCTAGTGTTGTTGCGGCGATCTATCATGGACGTTGTATCACTTACACCAGGGGGGGACTAGTTCTCACTACTTGGCCGGAGCCTTTCGCTCTATGGGGGTAGCTAAGCTTGACACAGAGACACATGAATTCTCTCTCGTCTTCTCATATAAGTATGCTCTTTCGGCGAATTCTTCATTCTTCACGCTCACTGTTTACCCACCATCATCACGCTCAGCTCAAGATACCACATCAACGCCACCAAAACAATAACAACACATAAGCATACTGTTCCCATGTCTAGTATATCCCAGTTCTTCATGTACTCTCCACGCAGTACCTCTCCATTGCCACAGACCGAGTCTAAGCCTCGGCAGGTTTGGACGCCAGAGGAGGATAGGTTGCTTGCTGAAGCCGTGACGAAGGGCAAGAAGAGCTCCATGGACCCTAGTTGCATAATTCACCTTGTATCGGTTTGCTGACCTTTCCTTGTCCCTGATTAACAGAAACACCAGCCAGCGGTTCCATCAACTGGTGCAAAGTCGCCTCCCACCTCTCCCGACGGAACAACAAAGACTGCCGAAAACGTTGGCACTACAACGTAGCCCATAACATTCGCAAGGGCACCTGGACCAGAGAGGAAGACCAAAGGCTGCGCGAGGCCTTTGACAGTCACGGCCCGCGCTGGAGCAAGGTTGCTCAGGTGGTGGGTTCACGCAACGGAGACCAGTGTTGGAAGCGCTGGTATGATTGTCTTGACCCCAAGATTGATAGAAGTCCGTGGACGCCGGAAGAGGTGAGAAAAAAATAAATCATTCTCTGCCCCATACGCTTGACTAACCAACTATCCCCAGGATATCCTTCTTCTCCAAATCGTTTCCCAACGAGGGCGCAACTGGACCGAGATCGTCAACACTCACTTTCCCAACCGCACCTCTCTAGCCGCCAAAAACCGTTATAGTATTCTCCGTCGCAGACAGAAATCTGCTTCTTCTTCTTCTGCTTCATCCCCTTCCTCCTCTCGCTCCAGGTCTTCAACACCCAACATCATCAGACCTAGAACCAAGAGGGCCACTACCACCACCACCACCACCACAACAACAACACCAACAAAAGCGATTCCGAGCCCTATGTCGATGACAAGTAAACCACGATACCTATCCCCTACACCACCCACCTCAAGCCAACTTACCCCCGAGCTCGGACAATGCTTCACTCGCTCTCCACTTTCGCTATCAGACATCGAGTCTACTTCCACCCAAGGGTCCGGCCTTGGGTTTCTCCTTCCACCATCAGCACTGTCAACGGGGACGTCCTCATTCCCGACGACGACGACGACGACGACGACGGCTGCGGCGGCGGCGGATGCCGCTAATTTCGAGTTATTTTCTTTCGGAAACAACGGCTACAATTGTTCGGGAGACATGGACTGTGCTTGGGGTTCTTGCGCTGCTGATCTCATGGTACCATCAGCGGGACCTATGAGTATGAGTTATGCTTCTACTTCTACTTCCTCACCTTCCCCTTCGCCATCCATGTCGTCGTCATTCTCGTCGTCGTCACCCTCGCCACAATCGTTGTCGCTGAACGGCATCTACATGCCTGTGGTCAATCAGGGCTTGGTCTTCAACTTCTCAAATGTCCCGGCAACGCAAGCACAACAGCAACAACAGTTTGAGTTCATCGTTCAGACCCCCACTCCGATAGGAACAGGAGCCCCGGTAGAGTATGCGAGTTGGTGCGATCATTCGAGATTGTGATAATGGAGTATTTTCTTTATCTGCGTCGAGTAACGGAGTCTTTGGGGGGTTGGATGGCGTTGAACAGGGATTGATGGCGGGTTTTGCGATTTGCTTCTTTTATTGTTTGATGTAGACCATCATCACCCAGCACAATCGGCGTCGGGGATCATATAAACGAGGAACGCAACAATCTCGTGTAATGTCTGCGTATTGGATACATGGAAGTCTATCAAAAGAACTTGATTACAATTTTGTTTCGCTGTGAAGCCCATTTTATACGACAACACTGGCTTTCGCCACTATTATACAGAACGATTCCTTGACAATGTTACATGAACGGACATGATACACTTGCTAGCCCCTTCTCCAGACGCTGTATTATGCCATCATCGCTCTTCATTCCCAAGTCTGCCTCATCCCCCCAGTACGTGCACGGAAAGTTGGTAAGCTTCTCGTCCTCAAACGCTTTAACGGCAATCTCTATCGCGGTCTTCGTCCCAGGCGGTTTCAGTTCACGCGACAAGAGACGCATTGTGAGACGCACACGCTTGGTAGCTAAGGCATTCTCTCGCCCCCCTCCATTCCCACCAATTTCGTCCTTCTTTGAGTTTTCAACCTCCTTCGTGTCGGGGTCTCCGTATATGCTTAGATACAACGGGTCCTTCGCAGCGGCCAGTTGTCTCTCGATGGAATGGAACAGAATAATCGACCGCGCAGTAACCCACAAGCGGTTCACAGCGTCAAGGCAATGACTGCCATGTACGCCGATGATGACCTCGGTCTTCAACAGTTCAAGGACATCGCGAAAGTTCACCACGACCTTGCTGCCACCCGGCCCTTCGAGCAGCTTTCCAGGAACTAATTCATTGAGCTTGAAGTCGACGGCCTGTATTCCTTCCATGATTGTCTTCGCCCGGTCACGGCCACCTTTGATGATAAATCTGTGATTGTTGCTTGAGCCATGCCCCTTGACCTGCATGGCCCGTTTCTCTTCACCGGCGGTAGTGTCCTCCATGAATCTTTGCAGATTCTCTAGGCGTCCGATCCTTTCAACTCTGTAGTTTTGAACGTACAGATGATTAAATACCGAAAGGGGAAACCACGTGCTAAAGCAATTTAGGGCGTTGTTCAAGGCTCGGTCGTAGTAGGCACCATATTCCGGTGTCCTTGCCTCCTCGATCAACAAATTGTCAAAAATAACCTTTAAGATGAGAAATGCCTGAGGTGCCTTATCCGTGTATCCTTCAGTAACCAACATATTGTACAAGTGTACCAGGAGTACAGGCTCATTCGTGAAACCAGGGTAGAGTACTCTGGAGATATGATCGAAATTTGTCAGGCTCTGCACAAGGACTTCAGCGCAATGGAAGGGGGAGCAACCCCACAGGAAATTTGAACCCGCGCCTTGGTCCTGTCTTGTGGAGCGAAACTCCAGGGCAGCGGAGCAAACTCTAGCCGCATGCTTTAGAAAATGGGTCTGCTCGATTTTCTGGTCCTCTCCAGTACGTAGATCTTCGTCCAGCAAGTGTAAAGAAGTCCAAAACCCGGGCCCAAGATTCATAGAGTCGTCAAGCTTGACACCCAAGAACAGCGCCAAATCACGTGCGGGAAAGAAGTCATCGGAAGAAGGCGGCTGGACAAAAATAGGCCCCCAGAGAGGGTTATTCATCCAGCCCCTTGACACAGTAAAGGAATCCACCATGTGTTGTAGTATGAAGACTGTGGTAGGCTGAATGTTGTGTCGAGTTGATTCACCGGTGGACGAGGGTTTTTCCATGGCAAGTTTAATGATGCTGGACAAGAAGGCTCTATGCTGATATGAACCTGATCCACTCAAGTCATCTTCGGATGGGCCTTTTGGGCCCCAGATGACATTTTCCCAATCTCCGTCGAATTCTTTCGATTTCAATATAGGGGCAACATATTCGTCAAAAAGCGAGTAAAGAAGCTTGATGGTATATAGATGACGCCACTGTAGGTATTCTTCCTTTGTAAGTACCATTAGGTCGGCGCTGGAATCCCAGCTCTGGAGAAGCTTTGCCATGCGCTCGGTGGGCTTTCCGGTTTGTGTGGTGCGAAAATCGGAAAGGAACTCAAAAAGCGATTCGAACGTGTATATCATGAACTGTTCCTTCATATCCACACTCTGATTTTCAGTCTTTCCTGAACATGAGCCATCGCCATGAACGCGGTAGACGGACGCAAAAAATGGTTGAACATTATCATCAGGATTTTGATAACCCGTTAAGTAGTCGATCATGCTGATGTAACCTAATTCTTCAGGAATATTGTCGTGACGGTATTTGACAATCAAATTCATGGCCGCAATACCAATTGCCCCGGCCACGGTGCTGTTGAGGCCATCGAAGACAACCTCTACCCAGGTATCGTGGAGAAAGTTTCTGAGGTGCATGAACTCCTTGAACAGGTCGTAAGCTGCCATACCCCAGGCGTTCCCTTCGGAGTTGAAACGGCCGTTCGTATAGCAAGGGTCATCGATGTCAAAGTGACTTAGTGGGAAGTCATCAGGCGGGAGACTGTCCTTGATCTTGTTGAATTTGGCTTCCTTTTCTGGTGTCTTTGACTTGTTGCGACGCCCGGGCTTGCCTTTCTCAGCTTCAGGATGAAAGCGGATGGGAAATCTGTCGGGGACCAAATAATTGATATCTTCTTCGGTCTCCGGTGTGTTGTACTTCAAAATGGACGAAACCTCTTGCTCTCCCGGGGAAGTTGACATCCAATGAAAGCCTCTGAGGCCATTGAAGGCCACCCAAAAGGCGCGAATATCAGTCTCAAGCGTTCGGAAATTCTCCATCTCTTCGGGGCGTGGGCGCCTGGCTGCGAGCGCCTGCCATGTAGTCAAAGCAGTGACTCTTGTGTGGATGATATGAAGGAACAAGGCCAGAATAGAAGGTGGGATAACATCCACATGGAGGCTAATGAACCTGCAAAAGTTGTAGAGTCTGGACCGGTTAAAGAATCCCGCTCGGCCTGGATTAGCAAGCAACTCTTTCGGTCGTTTCTGCCCTGGTAGACCAGCGCTGGGAACTTCCAACAAGGTCAGGTTAAGATCATGTTGCCGAGTCGTTTCCCAAAATTTGATAATTGATTGAACAGTGCGGACAATCCAACAAAGCAGGAGTTTCGAATTGCGCTTGTAAGCTAGATACGATCCAGGCGGTGCGTACTGTATGTCCTCGGTGGGCGGCATCGTGGCGATGATGAATTTCTTGGTCTAAACTTGAAGAATGGCTGCGGCGTAATATCAGATGTTGCATACGTGGGACAAGAAGTTTGGCGAGTTGCGAGATTGATCAGGACAGGCGTTCGTTGAATTAAATCCCGAAAGCTTGGGTTCAAGAGGAAGAGACACGGGTTCCGTCATGTATTCCGGGCTTGCCAAAGAGCAACATAAAACCTTTGCCATACGCCAGAAGGTGGTTTGACTGTGCATTGAGGGCCGTGACTGCTCAGAGATTGACCGATATGTGATGGGACTCTCATGAGAAGGGACATCCGCTTATGTCCAACTTTGATCGTCCTGAAATCGGATGTTGTGATCCGGCCGGTAAGTCTAGTTATCCGTCGAGTCTCGCGAATCGCATGGCCGCACAACGTTCTAGCCACCATTGAACAGCAGGAGCAGACAAACTGACGAACTTTTTGCAGGGGCCAAGTAGAAGAAAGGGGTCCCATTCATCATCGCATCCCAGAGATCAATACAGTAGGTATCACCTGTATGATCTAATGGCCGGACTTAAAGTGCCATTGCCGGAGGAAGCCAACCCGCGTGGGAATTCGACAGGAACTTAGCATCCGCACCATCGTCCTTGAATACCGGGAGCGGTTCGCTGCAAGGGAAAGGTAAATCGGGAGAAAAGTCACAGGAAGCAACCCGGCAGCGAACTTCACCATAAATAAAACCGGAAAGAAGCACCAACCCAAAGTTATACCTGTCAGAAAGGGAGAAAAGGATACGTACGACAGCCCGAAACTCAAAAGACCCCAAACTAGATAGATAGCACTGAAAATGAAAGAATGCAGCGGGGATGTGTAAAGCTCGGAGAAAATGCGGGGAAAATTCATTGTCTCCATCATTCTTACGCCTTGCCCTAACCGTTCTTGAAATTTAACATGCCATCCCGATCAAAATGAGGCAAAATGCACTCGACAAAAGAAAAGGACAGAAAATGGAGAAGAAAAAAGCAGATGACAAAACCTAATTAACCAAAAAGCATCCATCACATACCGTTGACAGATAATTCCATTGAACTCATGAACGCTGATTCTTATCCTCGAAACAGGCCGTTTCTCCCAGCAAATGCGTGTCGTTTGCTTCGTGTAAGCGAAGAGCCAGCTCTTCAGGCGGTATGGTGCGTCTTTGGCTCGCGTTGCGGCGAGTAGAGTCTGAACTGGGCAAAGATGATCAAGTCTTCCAGCATAGTACCGAGCGAGCCCAGAAGCCAAGGAAGGGCTCTGACAATATAGTCTCTTTCCTGAGAGTAGGCGATAACGCTTGCTCCATATGTGAGGTTGCCCGTGAGCGAGAGCAGGAAAAACAACAGGGCAAGACCTTCGCAAGACTTCTCACGGTAATTCTTGATGATCTGAGGGATTCGAGCGCTATGGAATTGGTTAGCTTCTCAAGCCCAGTGGTGACACCGAGTGAATGGGCTGAGACAACAGGACTGGATACGTACCACAGGTAACAGATGGCGCTGAAATAGCCCAGGATCATGCCAATGACGGCCTGTGGCTCTTGGGAAATCGTGTTGTCTCCACCATCGGGTAACCCTTCCTCAACGTCCCACGCACCCATCTTGTAGCTGATGAACCAGCCTGCAGCGCCGACGACCCAAACAGCTACCAAGCTCAGGGTGTTGTGCAGCCAAGGATTGCTGTCAGGAGTTTCGTCTTCACCTGTGACGATTCTGGTCAATGGATCGAGAGTGCTCTCCCTGTGGCGCATCGAGTGCCGACGGTGAGAGCCGGGCAATCCCGTAGAATCGCTGCGCGACCGACGCGGGTGCTCATGATCCAGCAACGGGTCGTGCTCAGAAGGGTCCTCTACAGCCGTTGTGTCGGTTTCTTGTGTCTCGGCAGAGGAATGTCGTGCACTTCGGGCATGTCTTTCGATGCGGCTGCGGCGGCGGGCGTTAACGGCGTTGTAGTAGCTGCATTGGCCAATGAGGACCAGGTCGGCGAAACAAAAATACAAGGCAAGTGCTACAGCGGTTGGTGCCAAACTTGTCCAGAGTGCGCCTGTATCGAAAAAGATGATAATCAACAGCCGAACAAATGATTGGCAGTACTCGTACCTTGAGTACCTCGAGAGCAGAACATCGGAGGTAGGTACGGTAGGCTGATTGCCACTTACCAAGCAGATTCGCTATGTCGCCCAACAGCCATATGATCAGGAAGTTCATGGATAGGCCGTCAGCGCTCTTGGCCTTGTAGTTTGTAATCAGTTGTGGCAGCTGGGGTTGAGGACAACGGTTAGCATTATGATTTAGAATGGCAATGGCAAGCCGTTAGAAAGGGAAAGCAGCAAGATGGACATGCTCACCAAAAGACATATCCAGGCCGTCAAGCTGACACTTCCAAACACTCCCGAGAGTGCCTCGCCCACATCGGGCGCTTTGGAGAGGGCTTCCATGTCGCCAGCAACAAGAGTGGAAAGTTGAACGGATAACCAGAGGTTGATTGTTCCCCAGGCAGGGTCGATTCCTGCTCGAATACCGAAACGGACTGAGTCTAACCCGCTGAATGCAGTCGATGTTGGTGTCGATCAGTTCTTGCGCGCACTGGAGAAATAGCCAAATGATGGCAACAGGAACTTAAAAGTACAGTTGTAAGAGAAAAGGGAAAGAGTCATTGTCAGTTCGAGTCAGCGGGCAGGTCTCAGGGCAGGTCGTTATCAAGAGGCGATTGACTCGAGAGATAAGGCAAAGATGTGGCTCTGGCTGATACCGAAAATGGCATAACGTAGCCATCCAAGTGCCATTTACACTAAAAACTATCACAAGCGTCACCGTTTGTCCCGTGCTGCGGGATTGTAGTATGCAGTGTACCAAGATACGCCGTCCTGCGCCAGCGTAGCATTTATTCAGTTCGCAGTTTTTTTTTCCTGCGGCTTTCGGGCTTTTTTTTTTTCTCTTTCCCTTGTCGCTGTTGTGGTTGGAGGACCTTTGAGCGACCTTCCATTGACGGGAGGCACATGGGTTCATGGGATTGCATCACAAGGAGGGCCCTCTCGCTCAGCTCTGACCCATCCTGCCCGGCCCTGGTGCTGTAAGGGAATGGAGAAATATGGGGAAGGTGGGGTCTTTGACGGCTCCGGTCGCCTGATATGGCCAATCGTTTAGCCCGCCGTCCAACCAGTGACGAGCAATTGAAACCTCTTCGTGGATGCCCTCTTTTCGGCGGCACGGGTGGAGACTTTGTCATCATGCCAAGACCAACACCTCAACCTCGACTTCTCAAGTTAGAAGTCGAGTCTGCGTCCGAACTGCTGCCTCGTTCATCACATTGCACATCCGCTCTATCAAACTTGCTGCACTGATTACATGGGGTTTCCCGTCAGTAGAGGTGTATAGGTGCTCATAGATGGAGAAGAAGAACAACGAGAAGAAGGAAAACACGAGAGACGGGGGGGAGAAACAAGCACTGCCAGCACTCGACAAGCACAAGCCATTCCAAAGATTAAACGACACCAGATATGATAGGCTCACGTGGGATTTATCGCCCCGCGTTCATTCGCTACAGCATCCCCGTAGCAACAACCCCCGCGTGTTTAGTGTACACTAGAGGACTCGGAGTTTATTGATCAGCCATGCCTGGTCCAAGCTGATGGCGCCGGTACCAGCGTCCCGCAATGGTAGATGGGTTGGTTCCGATGCTAGGGACAGTCATGACGCCGCTGAAAAGGGGCGGTATCAACGCTTATCGCCATCGGACCCCAGGGTGGTGCAGCTGATCGACTGGGGGACATCAAGTGAGCTGAGCGCGTGTTTGGATCTTGAAGATGGATCAGACAATCTTTCCACCAAACATTCCCGTCCTCGAGTGAATCATTCTCGTTCACTTGCTGTGGTTTTGTCCCCAAATTGTTTTCCTCCCGGCAGCGTTGCGAAGCTTGTCCGGTATATCCGTCACCATCTCTTAACTAGCAGTACAGTAGCTGAGCGCAAAGACACCACCATGAAGCTATCATCAGTCATACTGAGCTCCTCCGCCTTCTTAGCCGGAGGGGCTTCAGCATGGGGAGGTACGAAAGAACACCAATTCCCCTTCCTTACCATTCCCCCCCAACATTCGCGAATCGCACTCAAGAGATGGAACATCGCTAACATACGTCGCCTACAACAACAACAGGCTTCGGACACATCACCGTCGCCTACGTCGCCAGCAACTTCGTCTCCAACTCCACCGCCTCCTACTTCCAAACCCTCCTGCGCAACGACACCTCTGACTACCTCGCCAACGTAGCCACCTGGGCCGACTCGATCCGGTACACCAAATGGGGTCGTTGGACGGGGCCCCTGCACTACATCGACGCGAAGGACTCACCCCCCGATTCATGCGGCATCATCTACGAGCGTGACTGCAAGCCCGAGGGTTGTGTGGTCAGCGCCATTCAAAACTACACCTCTCGCCTTTTGGACCAAAGCCTACACGTGGTCGAGCGCGCGCAGGCGGCCAAGTTCGTGATTCACTTTGTCGGGGACATCCACCAGCCGCTGCACACGGAGGACGTGGAGAAGGGAGGAAACGGGATCTCGGTGTTCTTTGATGAGAAGCGGTTCAACCTGCACCATGTTTGGGACTCGAGCATTGCCGAGAAAATCGTTACGCACAAGAAGCAGGGTGTTGGTAGGAGGCCCTTTCCCGCGGCCAAGAAGTGGGCAGATGCGTTGGCGGAGGAGATCAGGGAGGGCCAGTACAAGGCGAATAGCAGTGATTGGGTGAAGGGGTTGGAGCTGAAGGAGGCGAGCGAGATTGCGCTGCAGTGGGCGATTGAGGGGAACGAGCATGTTTGCACTGTTGGTAAGTTCTCTTCGTTCCGTCCCTGTACCTCTCTTTCTTGGTATCCGTCAGGGAACCGTTGCTTAACACTACTTCCTTGACTAGTCCTCCCCGAAGGCCCCGAGGCCATCCGCGACCAGGAGCTCGGTGGTGCCTACTTCGAAGCCGCCGCCCCCATCGTCGAGTTGCAGATCGCAAAGGCCGGCTACCGTCTGGCTGCCTGGCTCGATCTCATCGTCTCCGGTATTGAGAAGAACGAGACAATAAGCCCACCAACCCTACCAAAGCGGCCGGACGTTGTTACTGCGGAACAAAAGCCGATGATGTTGGGCGACCTATGAAACAGGCCTGGTGGAGGGTGTTTGTCGTGGGCCTTGGCGTTGGAAGAGTATGAATCATGACCGGGGATGAGCGTTTCGCAAATGCGTCTTGGCAACGGTTCGTTGGTTGAAGATATCAGGCTTGGGAAGAGATGCAGCGTGTTCTTTGATTGGGTACAGAATTAGACGATTGTATGGCTCAGGGTGCCGGGTAATGTTTGGGTGTCGACTGAGAAGTAGGTGATGCTAATGGATAACGAAATGCATGCCCACGTCTGCAATTGTTGCGTCATGTAGGTCTATGGTATTTTGTGTACAAGTATATGTCTGCCTGCCATGTATGTATGCAAAGTATACATTAACGTGCCTAAGATACCCTCAGAGCGTTAGGTGTAGATTTACCAGATCAGATGCCAGATGTTTGGATGAGGTTCTCCTTTGCGCACCGAATAGGAACTTGACACGCCCCATTCCCCAAATTAACATCGAACAATATCATTGACTAACCATCCCTCATGCACACATTGGTCAACATTGTCGACTTTCCTGCCAGGTTGGCCAAACATTTCGCTGGTCCTCGGTAGCCATGTTTCGTTCTGATAATCTTCCGTTCAGCCAAGCGATTGACCCCACTTGAAAAGGGACTGAAGTCCTCCTTAGAGTACAACGACAATGATCACGTTGTATCAAGTCCGACGCATGGAGCCAAGCACCCGATACATATCTTGGGGTTCAGGGGTTCCAAGGTGGGTTTCTTCAAAGACAACACACCATGAGAAACCGAATCGGGTATCCCGTTAAGGCTAGAAGACAATGAGGAAGGGCGGCCGTTCCGCTGGTGGCTGATGTTATCATCACGTCTGTGGTTAAACAGACAAGCAACATTCAAGTGCCAACATCACCTTTGAAACAGTTGGGGGTTGATTGGGTACGCTGCACAACATCGGCTCGGTATCGGAATCACAATTCCAGGAGGTCTTCGAAAGTTGAATTCCGATGCTCATCTGTCATCATCACAAATCCAACGGTCACAAGGATGTAAAAAGCCCGCTTCCACGTGAGAGTACCGAAAACCGACTGCTAAAGTCCCACTCGGCCCAAGCGTATAGTATTGAAACGCTATGAATAAGAAGATGGGGTTTTGGGAGTGAACATCAATGTTACCTTCTGGACCCCGGGGACACAACATGTCTCAAGATGAACAAGGGCCGAGTTACATCCTTGGTGCGAATCGGTCTTGGCCAGAGTTCATATAGATGCGGGCGGACAGTATTATGTTTCGAATTCCGAGGGTTGATAGTAGCCTAAAGGCAATTGTCAGCAGCACAGACAGTCAGTGTATAGGTTTTCAACTGAAGAGAATATTGGATTGACGATCTAATTCCTTAAATTGATAATTTGTGCCGTCTTAACCGTGCCGTTGGGTGAGAAGCACGCGTGGGCGCTACCTCAGACATCAGCGGTGCACTGTTTCCAATGAAGAAACAAGCCCATGGAACTGATGCGTCTGACAGTTTGCCTTGACCTCGAGTGGCCTCTTAAGAACGGACGAGATTAGAACTTTATTTTGTGGTAAAGAAATTTGATGTGTGGAGAAATCATGCTGGATTTTGTGGTATGTTTGCCGTCTCCTACTCCTGAGTCCGGAAACATATCATGATAGGAGCAATTAAGCTTGATATGGTGAGAACAACGAACAATGCGACGGATTTCTGTTGAGGTTGTTGACGGCCAGTGAGGGATCAAGCGGAGTCCGGCCGATGGGAGGGAAACGATGTCCTTCCTTCAGTCCCTTGTTCTATAATCGGAATTAAGCTCTTGTTCCTGCATACGGAGGTGTCCACAGCTAGGGACGCTAGCCCAGAAAAAGTGGGGCATCCCCGGTGTACAAGCGCCAAGGGGGGCCTGTTAAGGACAACCTCAAGCGCTGAACAGTAGACATTGAGCGTGGCTACTGTAGTATGTACCGTCAATTTGGGTCGATCAATGAGCTGATCTCATTGAGGCTCACCGTGTTTCTTCCCGGACTGGGTGCCTTAGGTAACTAGACGAAGCAGTTAGACGGTACAGCATGACGTCGATGTTTGCTCGATTGATCAAATCATAGAACGCCTCTGAGGAGTAGAGTGTTGCTTGAAGGTCAGCTCATCGTAACTGTAGAGTATGGTAGAGTGTTAAGGATCATCATACTTTACTGAATAATAGGTAGAGAAGTCCAATCTTCTGCGGACGAGGTGAAAGGCATGAGATGGCGATAAGTAGTCCTACACAAAGTTTCCGTCCCGGCGACCAAAAAATGCCGAAGGCCGGGCAAGGTCGGCAACAACGCGGAGATAGAAACATCGGATATCGGCTACAATCCGGGTCGGCCAAGACCAAACACTGCTCTTTCGTCCGGTCTCGTTGGGCGTGTTTTGTTTCGTACGAGTTCCGACACCAGTTCTTCGCGATGCAGGAGCGTCCACCAGGAGTCTTTGGCTGGTTTTGCCTTGGCCCAATACAGAATTGATGCGCAGGGCATTCGGGTATAAGTTGTTATAGACAGATATCCGTACCTTGTGCTGTGTCAATACTGCATGTCCCTGATAGATATGTTGGGAACTCCTTGCCCAGGTAGAAACGGGTTGTGCTAGCACGGATAGGGACGGGAAGAGGATGAAGAGAGGTCAAAGTTGAAGTTAGGTACAGTGTTGTTGCAGTCTCTCGGCCCGGCATGGCATTGAACTTCTTTGCCTTGGGAGTGGAGCGGGTGCGCGCTAGCGCCTCGCTAGCGCTTCATCCCGAGACGCCAAATGCTGGATCGCCCTTTACCGGCTCGTGTGATTGGCTAAAGGCAAGACAATTATTAGGACCCTCGTCGCTTCTGGCACGCAAGTCGCTTCATCAACCTCTCTTCCACTGCACACTCTCGAGCCTCTTTGCTTTTCTCCCCAAACACTCATCGATGTTACTCCGAGTCCGTCATTTGCAACTGAAATGATTCGTTCGAAAGCGTCGATAGCTTTTACTCTCTGCGTTATGGGCTTCATTTGAGATGCATATCCACTTTCCTGACTGCTGTGAACGGCCATCGTGGACTCGTATTGGGCTGTAGAGATCTCAATCAAGCGCGATATCTGGCGTCAATCACCACGAAATCCTCGGGCGTTTTGGGGAGAGGCTTTCACGCCAAGTCAGTGCAAGACCCCATGGGGTATATCCTAGAGCTATTCATGGATGTCTATGCAGTCAGTTTGACCGTTGGCAGCCCCTTTCCATGCTACCTTTCACTCTACTGCTACCTCCGTTGACAGTTCGGCGCAGACGCCCTCTTCTTGCGATACCCTTGTATCACGTTTGAGATCGTGGAGACACACAACCCCCAAACCCCTCTCCGTCCGTTCCGACCTCCTGCTGCTCAATCCAGGATGCGATTTAGTACTGGTTCCACGGGCAAAGAACGGCTATAGAGAACGGTCGGTTGATAGACTGGGGGAGGGTTACACAAGACAGATTCCTACCCTGGCCGGCAGCCTGTCGTAGTCTCGTGGAACAAACTTCTTGGCTAGCCAGGCAATAAGAAACGATGACCATGGGTTGGTGCCTCAGCATGCCCAGCTTTCTATATTACTTCTCCCTCTCTCCCTTCTCTTCCTTTGCATGCTTTATTTTTGCTTGTTGTGGTGGTAGCGTGTTTCTTTCATTCGTTCCTTTTCGACGCACGTTGTATATACCCAATTAGCCGACACCGGGTGTCAGTTAATCATTCTCTTCTTTCAGTCAGCTTTGATATTACGGTCTGGAACCATTTTTGACACTTTACGTCTTACGCTTTACTTCGACTCCCGTACGCTCCAGGTGCCTGGTTATCTCATTCCTAAATCCTTACCGAATCCGAGATTTCGCGGCGAAGCTTCAATATCAACTATCAACATGCTGATGAAGACCGCTCTTACTGCCCTCTTGGGCTTGGCCATGGTCACCGACGCAGCCATTGTTCCCAACACCGACTTCTCGACACTCGAGCAAAGGCAGAACCGTAACGGTAAATTTGGTGGTGGAAACCGCAACCAGGGTGGAAATGCGGGAAACAATGCCAACAAGGGAGGCAATAACCAACAACAAGCCAATACCTGTCTGGCTCCGGGTGCCATCCAGACGGGTTCTGCATCGACGGGTCAGAGCGGTGCTGGGGCGGCAGATGGCCAGGTCAACTCCAAGACGTGCGTTAAAGGCAATATCATGAATTCTGCGATGTTCTCACTGACTTTGCAACAGCGACAAAGCCAACTTCATCAACTTCTGTAATGGCCAGACCTTGACGAACGGTCAACAAATCAAGTCTGGCTCCTGCAACGGCATTCGTACGTGGACTATCTAGAGACATATCAAGACACCCACTAACAATTTGCAGCCATGGGCAAAATTCCTTCCACCGACCGGATGATTTCCGCCGTTATCCTCAACCCCAAGAACAACGACAATATCCAGGCCAGCAAGACCTTCACTATTCAGGTCAAGTTGAATAACATTGCGCTGGGTTCCTTTACCAATGCTACCAGCACTTACTACTCAGCTCCTCAGGACGTCGATGGCTCTGGTAGAGTTATTGGTCACACCCACGTCACCGTTCAGAACACGGGCAACACATTGAACCCCACAGAGCCGCTCGATGCTCGACAGTTCGCCTTCTTCAAGGGTATTAATGATGCCGGCAACGGAGCTGGTACTCTGTCGACCGACGTGACGGGAGGTCTCCCCGCGGGCAACTATCGTATCTGTACCATGACCTCGGCGTCCAACCATCAGCCTGTTCTTATGCCTGTTGCGCAGAGAGGTGCCCAGGATGACTGCCGGTACTTTACCGTTTCCAACAACGGCGGCGGCGGCGGCGGCGGCAACAACAACAACAACGGTGGCAACAACGCCAATAAGAACAATAACAACAACAACAACAACAACAACAACAAGAACACGGGTAACAACAATACTGGCGGCCGGAACAGGAACTCAGGCAAAAACGTCGCCACCAGCCAAGCCATCGCCGGCATCTCTGCCCCCGCCGTCACCAACTCGGGCAACTCTCAGCGTCCCTTCGCCGTCAACGGAGCGACCTTTGTCAACAAGGCCGCCGCCGTCCAGCGCGCCTGCGCGATCCAGAACAACGCTTGCGCGAATGCCGTCAATAGCGGCAAGGCGTCCGGTGTCACGCTTCAGCAGTGTAACGCTCAAGAAACTGCTTGCAGGGCTGCTGGTGGTGCTTAATTGCTTTTCAAGCAAGGTGACCTACGGGCCAAGCTACATCACCGAAGCGAAGCAAAGTTGAAGCTCGGCTTTGTGGGTATTACTATCGTGGCAAGGGTCCGTTGGTTGCTCTTAAACACCACCGTGTTGTTGAGGGTTTTTGAGAGGGGGGAGGGGGATCGGGAGTTCAAGTTTCGTGTATGATATATAAACGATGGATACTACTTTCACATAACCTTTTTTTTTGCAGGCGCATCTGAGGGTAAGAGACGGATGCATCATAATCATTTTCTATGTCTACTGTTTGTGGACTCGTATATCTCTCCCCATCAGTGAAGAAAACTACCAAAAGAGTCACACAAAAAGCGACATTCTTCGTAAATATCGGCAGCACCTTCCTCTTACCCAACCCTACACACTCCCTCCCCGTTCGATAAGCAAAGGTCGCACACGTAGGTCACATAACAAAGATCTGAACCAAACTGGCATCTCAGATTCGGGTTCGGATCTAGCCTCTTCCGCCTCCATATCCACGGGGAACTGTTACACCTATCGTCTCATGTTCTTTGAACCCCTGTGCCTGTGCCTGTGCTTTCGAACCACGGCACCCGACCCCTCCTCATGATGCAATACGCCCAATGGTAGGCACGCACTGAAATCGGTCCGTTGGTTGAAAGTGGAAGGCACCAGTGATCGATCGGCCTTTGAACTTCTTCCAGTCGTCTCTCTGCTAGGAACCACCTGGGAGTCATCAGTGGCAGGGCATCTTGAATGGAAGGTGCGGTTACGACTTTTGGAGACCTCTGTAGACGGGAAGGAGCGGAAAGGGGGACGGGAAGCCCCTGAATGCGCGCAAGGGCCTCTTCGGTTGGGGGTTCCCTCGAAGATGATGCTCCTCACTGCAAGAACAAGAGGAAACCAGATGGCATAGCCGGCTGGTAGAAGTAGGTTTTTTTTGTTCTACAAGGTTACGTCTGGTATGGTTTCGGTTCCTGGGCAGTCCCGTCTTGTGCTTTGTGACAAGCAACTGAGAATGAAGCATTTATATGCACCTCGTAGCGAGGTGTTCCCTTGTAGTGACGGATCTGATGAGGTCATACCTATACCTTGCTCAATCTGTTCACACGATAATACTGGTGGCTTCGATTACATCTTCCTCTACGTAGCTATAAATGATTTTTTCCGGGATAACTTCGGTTCCTACAGGCCAAAAAACGGGGCATTGGTTGAATACAGTACCTAAGTAGGTAAGACCACTTCGCCTCAAAACTCTCACGTTCCCATCCAACAACAAAACGACCATATGTAAAACACTCGTTACGAGAAGGGGAGAACTAGATGAGTGGAGGTAATTGAAAACATGGAAACAATTGATCAAAATCTTTTTGAACAGAAAAAAAAAAAAAAAAAAAAACTCCATTACGTAAATAACCTCCAACCAGCCAACCATCTATCCTATGCCACCCACCCAACTAAGCCGAACCATGACATCCATCCATCCATATCACACCTCAGATCATACCAAACCAGACTAGCCCATGCAAACAGATAGACAAGCTAAAAAGACAGCTAAAATATGTTCGTGTGTGTCTTCAACAACTCTTTCCCTGCCCTCGGATACAGCTCATCCATCCATCCATCCATCCATACATACCTATCATGCAACTAACTTGACTGACCGATTCCGTTGCGTCGATTAGCCAACTGAATCCCACTGTCAACACGAACAGCAACACTTCCGTACCATACCAACCAATCAAACACCGCCTGATAATAACCCTTTTCCTTGTTCCAATTACAACAAATGTATAAGGCCCCTTTTGCCCCACCCATGAGAAGACCGAACTGCCAAAAGTTTCAGTATTTTGTCTCTTATCCTTTTAGGATCCGGCCGACAAGAAGTTCGACATAGATGTGGGCTAGGGTTAGGAAGAAGAAAGTTGAGTAAGAAAAGTCGAAATTGACTTTTCTCTAACCGCCTCTCATCTCTGTTTCCCCCCCGCGCGCGCGAGAACCATACAAGCCGGAAGAAATTCGGATTCGGGCAAAGAGGAAGAGGTACCACGAAAGAGCTACCCGAAGTAGTCACAGAGAGAGAGAGAGAGAGAAAACGACATTTTAACGGGTCTTCTTGCGCTCCCTTCTGGCCTCCAGGTCACCCTCCGCTAGCCACCTGCTGGCCTTGACAAGCTGGACGACGTTGATGATTTGCTTGAGCATCATGACGGGGAAAGAGACAATTGCGATGATCCAAGGGACGGTGGAGTCCTGAAACGGGGGAGGTTGGAAGATTAGTCATCTATCAAGCTACCTGGATTTCTTACGTTGAAGTGGAGAGTGGTGGCTTACCATTTTGTTGGCACGCGCCAGCTCGAGAGCAGCGGCGCTGTAGGGGTTGGCCTGCTTGATCTGGGGAACCTGTTCCAAGAGGCCGGGAGAGAGGAGCGGGCTCGAGAAGGAGAGCAGGTAGAGGGCAATAAAGAAGACCTCGTTGAGGGCGCAACACAGGAAAAGAACCGTCTGTGATATGAGGTCACCTGATGTCAGCTACCACTTCCATCTTCTTCTCCTTAACCAAAAAAGAGCTTCGAGAGGATATGGACAATGACGCACCCTGTTGGTATAGTAGAGATTGAGAATGAAGCTCCTCGACTTGTCGACGTTCTTGTGACTCTCATCCGAACCGCCCATGGCCAGAGTCGCGTACATATGCATGTAGTGGCTGGCCATGTCGAGGGCGATCAGGCCCTGGAAGACGATGGACCACCGGGGGAAGGCGGAGGCGAGGAAGACGAGCAGGCAGGCCGTCGTGCAGCGGTCCGTGACCATGTCGAGCACAGCGCCGAAGCGGGTGGACTGGTCAAGGTAGCGAGCGGCATAGCCGTCGAGGGCGTCGAGAAGACACGAGATGCTGTAGAGTAGCGAGCATGTTCGGGGGTGGAGGGGCATGTAGTAGAGTGAGGCTACAGCAAGGATGATACGGGAGTAACCTGTAAGTGGTGGGCCAGACCCTGTTAGCAAGCCATTCACGATCTAATTATGTCTGGGATTTACACAAGCGCAAGGCGCATGGGAGCTCGAGAGAAAGAAAAGGCTTGCGGCCGCGTAGGAAGTAGAAGCGGTGCGGTGGAAGCATGGATTCGCAAAATCGTACCGATCAAGTTTGGTACAAATAGGTAGACGTTCTCCCGTGGCTCAGCATCCTTTCCACGGCTGACCTTCTCGGTGGCCGGCATGGTTTTCGTTGTATGGGTTCCTGGGCTGAACACCAGGAAACACACTGCGCAATGATTTGAAGTTGTAGCAAGGCTACTGTAGAGCTGCAGCTTGCTTGGCCGGTTGGTTTATCGAGCTCGGCGCAATCAATTAAACGGGTGTCCGAAGGTTCCGCTTCTTGCAAGTGTCAAGTAGAGAAACGAAGAGGTCGAAAATCGGGAATTCGGTGAATTAAAGAGTTATCGGGGGCCAGTTGTTCAAGTTGGCAGTAGCTTGCATATGCTTGGTGCGGAAAATCGGCGAACAGGGGGTAGGTTGTTGTGTGGACGAGATGAAGCGACTAGAGAAAGGAGGGAAGATAGGGGGAAAAGGTAAAGTTCTTCCTTGTGTAAAGTGAGGCAGCTGCTGGTATTCACAAGAATAAAACTATCGTAAGCTGAGGTGAGGCAGTGAACAGCGTGGTCAGGAAAAGAGTCGGGTTCGGGTTCCAGTTGCGGTGCGGTGCAGGCCGAAATTCTGGATTCTGGAAGCGGGCTGGCTGGGGTCGGTGGATGATGATGATGATGATGGATGGATCGATAGGTGCCCCTGGATGAGGCTGCTGGAGCGGACTGGAGCGGCCGACTGGAGCCCTCGGGCTTTTGATTACCCTCCGGAACCGCCGTCGGCACGGCGCCCATCCTACTACTTGCCTTGCCGCTTCTGCCCGCTGTTTTGCTCGGTCACGGCGCCGAAAATCTGCCCTCAGCTAAGACGTCAGTGCAGTGGTCTGTGCTCGCACACGTAGCGGTTGGGGCCTGCATTGCGTTTGCTTGGCAAGAGGCGTTCGTGTTCTTCTTTAGTTATCTACCTTGGTACCCTTGAGATTCTGCAGTCTTCCTGATCTGCTGTCACAACCGGGCTGTGATGAGGCTATTCCCGTCACCACGGCGCTGACCTCGGCCGAGATTCGTAATGTCAAACATTATTCTGTTATCAAAGCTTACGCTGAACTAGCTCATGCATACATTGCCGTCTCCATTGTCAATCCCTTGCGTGGAACACTTGATGATGAGCTCCGAGACCGTTTACCATGCTTCTGCTTTGATAGCTTCGCTGGACTCTAATGTCTGTTATAGAAAATATGCCTTTCGCTTCTCCAACGAGCTTCAAGACTATTTCTTCTTGCCTTTCCCTCCCTTACCACTTCCGCCTTTTCCACTACCTCCGCCCTTACCACCACCCTTCCCAGACCCTCCTCCACTCGAACTGCCAGCAAGGCCACCAGACTGCATCACAGTGACCTTTCCGACGGGCACACAGTTAAAAGCCTCTTCAACCTTGAGTCCCTTGATAAGCTCCATCTCTCTCGGCCAAATCTTCTCCGGATCCGACGACGACTCATCGATCCAGCCCTTCTTGCCGCTCGCCAACCTCCACCGCTCAACGATCTCTTTGACTGCCTTGCCCTTTTTCGTATTTCCGGGCTGTAGCTTCGTCTTGTACTTGAACTTGTTCAGAGCACTCCACGGCGCACAGATCGGAACCACCTCCAGGATCTCATCGCCCGCAAGCGGGTTGCCCACAAGCGTCTCGAGTGGCGCCATCTCCATCGCCATCTCGGACTCGTCCAGAGGCATGTCCTCGCCTTCCTCCATCATGAGACGGCGGACCTCTTCGTGCTCGCGGATCTCTTTCTTGACACGCTCCTGTTGTTGACGGCGACGCTCGCGAGCGGCAGCAGCCTCGGCTTCTGCCTTGGCTTTAGCCGCGGCTTCGGCTTCGGCCTTCTGACGGGCAGCCTTGACACCCATCAGCTCTTCCATAAGGGCGCGGTCCTCCTCGTCTTGGTCCTTGTACTTGGCCGCAATCTTCTTTTGCTTGCCGCGCTGGCCACGCTTGGCGGGTGCCTTCTTCGCAGACTGTTGCTTTTGAGGGGCGGTTGATGACGAGGGAGTGCCGGTCTTTGCTGCAGGTGATGGCTGGTTTGACTCTTCCTCCTCACCGTCGTCGTCCTCCTCCTCTTCATTTTGCGTTGCAGCAGGTTCCAGTTCCGCCGGCGACTTGATGCTCTCATCGGGGCTGCTCACGGACTCCTCCTTGTTGATTTCAAGGTCTGCAAGCTCCTCCGTCGGAGGTTCTGTGCCTTGGGCAGCATCGCTTTCCACAGAACCGACTTGTCCAGGTCGCTGCGAGTGCAGGGGATTAGCTCTTTCCTTCTGGTCTGCGGCGTCCTCGTCATCGTCATCACTCTCAGACTCTTCACCGGCCACTGGCTTCTGCTCGTGCGGGCTCTCTGCACGTTCTGACAGGGCATTCAGAGAGTCAGCGCGACCTTTTGTCTTGCGTTCTACAAAATCATAGACCCTATGGCGAGTATGCTTGGACTTGCTGTCGTCGGATACCCTGAACAGTAGACCGAAACCAAGCGTCAATAGCGCCGGAGGCAGGAGGTTGCGCTTCCCTCTGACCATGAACGATCCTACCGGGAGGTATTCACCAGCGGGTGCGCTTTTCGAGACCTGGTCGGCATTGACCCACCAGGCCCCCATGCCAGCCTTCGAGTCCCAAGCACTAGAGCAGCATACCGACAAATTGCCAGCCTGAGCAAGCGTCGACGGCGGAATTGGTGCATCAGGTGTCTTTGGGTTGTTCTTGATGATCACGCTTGCAGCTCCGTGAACATCGGCGTGGACGTAAACGTCACCCTTCCTCAGATACCGCTTGTACAGCATCTCGTTCTGTTGAGCATCACGGCCTCCGAGAACGAGATAACCGTCTGAGGAAATAAACCAGGTGAATTTCTCGAACCACATTTGCTTCCTGATGGGTTGGAGGACTGGTTTTTCTTGCTTGAGACCCTTTCTGAGATCTTCGGCGATCTTCTGCTCGGCATTTTTCAAGGCGATAACCGACTGCTGGACCGTCTTTTGCGCCTTGTCAGCAGCTGTTCGCTTCTGGTCGTAATATTCTCTGGCGTTGTTCCAAACGCTCAGTGTCAGGTTGATATCGACCTCAAGGCGTTTGACTGGCGCCTTGTCCTTGGTGGTTTCTGCCCCGTCGGCATCGTCTTCAGAATCGCTGTAATCGAACTCATCATCCTCTTTGTCTTGGTCGCCCTCTTCCTCTTCTTCCACGCCTTCTCCTAGCAGTAATGTGATGGTGTTCTCCTTCAGCTTCATTGGCAACTTGATAATTTCCGCGACGGGGTTACCCTGCTTCTGCTCCTTTTCAATCAGTTTCGTGATGTCGACCCAATCCATGCCTTCCTGTAGCAGGCCGTTCACGGCATCCATGGCTTCCTGGACACGTTCGATATTGGCTTGAATGGTCGCCGCCTTGCGATAGTTTAGCATCTCCATCTCTTGCAGCCCTTCTATTCGCTTAGCTTGGTCCATACGGGCGGCTTCGAGCTTCCTCTTAGCAGCTGCTTCACGCTCGCTGAGCTTGGACTTTAGCCTTTGTCCCTCGAGGGATGAGAAGAATTCATCGACTGTTTTGTTGTAGCCGACGAACGGCAAGATACGATATGCCTTGTCATCCTCGAACTGCTTGGGCAAGAACGGTTGGAAATCCTCGTAGAGGAGGGTCTTTGCTTTTTCGGCTGGTGGCGCATCGACGTCCAACTCTGTATCTTCAAACCCAGACCTAGGCTTGGCGATGATGTAACCGTTGGAAACGGAGGAATCGGTGACCTCGTCAAGGATTTCTCGTGCTTGCTGGAGGGTGTCGAATAGCTTGTCTAGGAGGGAATCATCATCCAGGATTTCGGCAGGCTTGGTGGCTGGGTCGAAGCTGGTGAGGCGGAAGACATGCTCGACGAGAATGGGCGGTAGCTCTGTGATGGTGGTCGCAAGGCCCCTTCGTAGCTCGTCGGCGCCCTTTTTCTTGATCTTCTTACCGGCAGCCTGATCAGCGGCTGCCTTTTGGACTGTGCTCTGCAGCGCATCCCTCAGACGCTCCTTGGTCAGGGCAGGAACACCTCCAAAGTTCTGTCTGTTTTCGAGCGTGTAGGTCAGACCAATGCGCTGGGGTTCCTGGCCTTCGCCCTCGGGAACATTTCGGAGCAGAGCCAAGATCTTGAGGTCGGAATCGGTAAGGATAATGTTGCCGCTAGCAAAGAATTCGAGGTAAAGTCGAAAGGCACCATCGCTGAACTGGAACTCGATGATGCGATCGGTACCAATTTGCGAGACAGAGGTACAACGCCGGGTCTTGAGGTATTTGCGAAGCCTGGCGACGAATTGGCTGGGTGCCGGCGAAGCGGTGCGCACGAAGTCAGTCAAATGGCAGCGGAAACCGGATTCGATCAGGAGCTGCTGCCTGTTGTCGGGTTTGGCGAACTTGAGGAGGAGGATCTTGGAGTTGAGGTCGTAGATGTTGGCCAGGCGTAGCGACACCAGAGCTTCCGAGAGCTCGTGGGCCACCACCCTGACGTCGAGAGAGGAGAATCGCTGCTTCATGGAGGCTTATGGACTTTGTGATCACCGACGTTGAGCTCAATTCGGGCCGTAACGATATCAATAACGGGGTGATGGTAAGGTCGGGTTTTCTCTGAATCGCTTCGGCCGTCCAAAACAATGCATCAAGATGTCATGGCGGGGTGGTGGGGTATCTGGGTACACTACTTTTGCTGGGCAAACAGTCACTTGCCGAGCGCCTTACGTCAGCACGACCAGTCCGTCCAAGCCCTTCCACTTTCATCGAGGTGGGAGGTAGCCACGAATATGGTGGCCAATCATAGTGACCGCTGCTCGTTGTTCTGTGGGAAGGTGGTTGGTGTTGGGTTCAAGCCGGCACCATCATGATCCTGCCCTCAAGGAAATACAAAACACGGAGACGGAGGAGCAAAGTCAGACCTCAGCCGGAGGAGACTCGTCTGCCCCTCTCGGCAGGGTACGGCGACGTTGGTAGTCACGAAAGCATTGATATGTGAGCGCAAAGGCAAAGGCACCGGCCACCATGCCTACGATGATGGAGAAGGCAATGCGGTTTTGCCAATGCATCCTGAGGTTTTCCTCTTCAGAGCAGTCGTGCTTCATGGATACGATGTTCGTTCTGGACTGGGTGGGTAAATAGTGGTGTGAAGGCAGAGCAAGAGAAGCTGTGGGCGCTCTCACTTCATTTCATCTGAAACTACGATGTCGCCAACTACGATGTTGCCATTCCAAATCGCGGCGTTGCGCATCACAGCTTGTACATAGGTGAGGAATTCTTCAATATCTCCACGAGTCCGGTACACCGAGATAGCCATCGATGGTTAGACGATCAACTCGGGAGTACTTTGCTCGTTGGTCGGTTTGGCTGAAAGTCCAGCCTCAAGACTCGATTCCATCAAACGTTCATCTCATCTACCAAGTCGCAAGTGTCTGTTGGTTCAATCGTTTCCTACACGGGCTCACTCACTGTCACAGTGGGACACACTCGGTCCAACACAACAAACAAGCATTGTCTGGCCCGGACGGGACTACCCGGGGACACAGGGCGAAACGCTGTCGAACAGCCCTGGACGGCCCGTCTGAGATCCGGGTCAAGTCGACTCGACACATGACTTAGGTATTCTAGGCTGTTTACTGCCTGCCCACAGAATGAAGACACACAGAGACGTGGCTTGGAAGGGGAGAGAGGCGAGCCCATCGTGAAGATCGCCAGCCGCCGGAACCGCTGCCCTAGTTTCATGAACATCAGCGGCTGGCTTGCTTGGCTAGAGAGGACGGATTGTTCCTACACTACACTGCAGAGTGCCATCTGGCCAGCATGCTGCTGATCTGTGGCTCCTGTGGATAGATACACCGAAAGTTGTCTCGTCGTTGCGATCACAATGCGTTGGTGTTGTCGGTGCTCTGTAGTGTGTTAGCAGGTGGGACGTCCACGAACACTTTACCCACTCGACCACCGCCGATGTGGTCCCAGGCTGTGCATGCGCTAGCCAGCAGCATCGCCAGCTGTTCACTTGTTCCTGGCAGCGACACGCAGCAGCAGGGCAAATGTAAGGTAGGGGACAAGCGGCACGGGACGGGGACTGCAAGGGGCAAAGGAAAATCAGTGCCGTGAACGTGACGTGCGCAAGGCCCGCAGCTACTACTACATACGACAGCGTACACTACACGGGCGTATCGCATAGAGCCTCCGAACCAAGAAAACTCGCCGGATGTGCGCCGTCTGGGTGGGAAAAAGTGGCGCGGCACCGGTCGTCCTCCTGTCATTTCCCCTTTGCCATCTTCCTCCACCGCACATTGCGTATCCCGAGATCCGGTCCTCCGAGGCCGTATTGCGAACATCGTACCCAGCGGCAGACGTCCAAGAACAGTTGCTTCTGCCGAACTTCCACTCCGTCAAAGGCTTCGACACGTGTAGATCGGAACGGAACCGCTCTCCTCCATCCCGCCGGTAAGGCTCTGTGGACATGTGCCACCAACCATCACTAGGAAAGGGAAGGGAAGGGAATGGAAGAGGAGGGGACTGGCGTGTTATCCCCAATCTGAGCTAGCGTCAGGAACGCGTTACAACGTGCTGATCCAGAACCACAAAACCGACGCAAAACCGAGGCGTCAGACGGCAGAAAGGAGAACGCTGCCGTTGCTACGCTATGAACACCGTGGCCGCCGGGTCCAATCAGATCTGCCGCCCAATCCCACACACACATCGATCGACCGGTTTCATTTTAACAAAAGCCCGTATGTAAAATGGGTTGCCTGATGTTGCCAACATCCCACGTTCACGGCGCCATTTGTCAGACAGTAAACACGTTGGCTGGTGGAACAGACTCCTCCGCGACTAGGTAAAGCCGCGACGAGACCGACAACACGCGGCGAGGCCGTTTCCCGTTATTCATCGGCCTGCCACTGGCTTGAGTGCTTGGGTAGGCGGTTATCCACATGAGATACCAAGCGCTTCATGGAGGGCTGAATCTCTTAAACAGCCCAATGGAAATGTCCCATGGTTACCTCATGCGCTTGCTACACTTTTCCCTTCGCAACAATAACCGCAGAGGGCAACACTGGAAACTTGAATGAAAGAGAGGCTGGGAAAGGGGTCGAGACTTTCGTCGGAAACGCCAACTGATACCCACAGCTTCCATTGATCCACCACTCAGGTCTTTCGGCTTCTAGCCTGCAGCTCTACTGCAGGTCGCTGCTAGGGTATCGCTGAAGGGATCGAAATCGCTGCTCATCATTTCCCAGCCACCGATTATGGAGCTGAACCACGCCTCGTGTTGCAGCAAACCCGAGGTCTTTCTGTGGTCCCCGACTGGCTTCTCTGTCTCTCTGTTTGTTTGGTGGCGATGGTGTTAGTTATGATGGTGGTGATGATGATGATGATGATGATGGAATGAATGGCTGGTCCGAGTCGTGACGCCAGCCATGCCCTTCCCCATGTCTTCACTCTCCATCTCTTCCCCTCGCTCCCCTCCTTGACCTGGGGGGCTTCCCAACCGACATGAGTGGCGTGCAGATGCAGCGCTGAGTAGTGGACCAGCCGAGCCACTGTTATGGTCCGTTGCCTGTCACGATTGGAAAGGAATGAGAGCACCATTGGCATCCAATCTGCCTACCCATGACAGCCTCTGGGCGACTATTGAAGGCTGGACCTGTCTATGTACACTACAGGCTTTACACAGCCGTCGCACAATTTCTGGAACAGGTCCTGTCCTGGCGTTTCATCTAGCTGGTCTCAGCAGTCGAGCTCTGCCCTGTCTGCCTAGCTGACTGCCAGAACCTGATGACAGCTTCAGCGGAGCTGCTGAAAAAGCAAGCGACAACCTCGGGAAAACTGGCGGTATATGACTGCGAGAACTGGGTACGAGCACGGATCCGTCGTTATTTAGTGTAGATTGCGAGTGGTTGGCACTTGGCGAGAGGTAACAAGTCATGCTCGCCGATCGAATGGGTCGGCCGCGACGTTTGATCGAATCGAAGGCGATGTGATGCTTGCCTGCTCCGCTCAGGTTCAGCTCATCTCGAGCTCCCATCGTGGTCTCCGGGGAGCTTGAACCTAAGCTCGATTGGGTCTCGGGCCTCGCTGGCCGTAGCTGGCTGATCCCAGAACGAGATTGGCGAGGGGGTTGGGGACTTGCTGGGGACTCGCTGGGGAACGGGTACCGGGCGGCCGAGCAAACAGAGACGAATCAGGGGGCAATCATGGCCGATGGCGTGGGGATCAATACGGACCCTTGGCCACGCACTAAGCCCCTTTTGCTTTCGATAAACAAGCTGTTCCCCACACCATATGTGCGTAAACAGATGAACAGCAGAACCGCCGCGGCGCCGCAAACCCGTCAGAACGGGCAAAAAAGGATAGGAAAAATGGTGGTTATTCGCACAGCCGGGACCTGGAAATCCCACAATTCCTCCTGTTCATCCCATCTCCAAACCTTTTATCAACCCGTCAGTACCTACCACTGCCCGGACATCACCATTTGACCGTCCACTCTTCTGGCCGCTGGGCATTTGTTTCGGCAGCCTACACTGGCTTGATACTGGATCAGTGGGTGCTGTGGAATGGTTATGGTTCCTTTCAGAGGCTCCCGCTGCTATGAGATCCACGCGATCCGCGTAGCTGAGGCCTGGGGTTGAGTGAGGTTTATCCCCCAGGGGCAGTTCTACCTAGCTTTGGCAGAAAATGAAGCTCTCTCGCCAGCGAATCTGTCTTGTCACACACCGCTCGCCAGCGATCCCATTGGAGGACCCCCCCCTCTGGAGTGTTAGACCCCCCATCTCCATTTCCCCAAGAAACTCTCCCGCACTTCAGATGCACATCGCCGTCGTCGACGCCCACGCGGGGCTCAGCGAGCCTCCGTCTCCCTCCGTATCGCCCTGTTTTGCTTGTGATTCTCCCTACAAGGCCGGGCCAACCACCTCCCACAATCGGTAACGGTGGTCCCGTAATTCCCCCAGACGCACACTCCGCTCATTATTTGAACCGGCCTTGCTCGTGGTAGCTTTGGCAGTCTTGATCTTCTCCTTACCATCTTCCCCAGTCAGCATCCGGCCACTCACAATCAACCACAACAACTTCGGAATCCCCATCCTTTTCTATACCCTCTTCGCAGAGGAATCGACTGAATCCGAGTCCAAGAAGACGGGTCGCACAGTGACCGCCTTCTTCACCTACGTCAATCGACTTCTTTTCATAGAGAAGCCAGAGTCATTCTTTTCATCAATCTTTCGTATATCGAAAGGTTGATAGGAAAGACTGCCTCTTGCGCCGTAGAAAACCGCCAAACTGGATTTTGAGGCCCGTGTCCCCGTCCCTTTCAGCATCTTCCCGGCTACGTACCGGGAACCTGAAAAGGGCATTCAGACTCATACGCACGTTCACGAGAAGGTTGAGGTCAAGGTCACCAAGCCGGCTCATGGTGCTCACCATGACCACGGCCATGAGGACCACCATCATGCTCCCGTCCCTCCGGCTGTCCATGAGCTTCAGCCTCCCCGTGTAGAGCAGCGCATTGTCGAGGAGGAGATCCACATCACCCGTGAGGAGGAGGTTCACAAGGAAGATCACCACAAGGAGCATCACCACCACCATCGCCCTGCCAGCGCCCACTCGCACCGCTCTCACCATTCGCATCACTCTCACAAGCCTCACTCACCTCATATCCCTCACCTTCATCTTCACAAGAACGAGGGCCACCACCACCATCACCACCACCACCACCACGACGAGGAGGAGGACCACAAGGAGCACAAGCACCACCTCATTGACCACCTCACTGACAAGCTCCCCCACATCCACCGCGCTCACTCGGCCAGGGACGAGGAACACCACCACAAGGACCACAAGCACCACCTCATTGACAAGGTTCACCGTCCTCACTCCCACCACTCTTCCCACCATGATATCGTCGAGGTGCACAAGACGGAGCATATCCATACCCACAACCATGGTCACAACTCCCACGGCTCCCATGGCTCCCACGTTGGTCCGGTGATCGTTCCCGAGCCCAAGCACAACGACCACCACCACGCGCCGCACTATCCTCTGGAGCCTCAGGAGCACCATTCGCACACTCATGTGCACTCGCACACCAGGTGAGTTGATTGTTTTTTTTTTCTTGCGTTCTTTATTTTTTTTTTTTATCCTAGTGCAAGATCCGTTTTTGCGTTCCACATCCCGTTACCGTTCCGTCCTTTCCTTCCAGCCTCCGTTTTGAAACCGGACTCGCTTTTTTCAGGCAGGCCCCAGGTGGGATTGCTGGCGTGTGTCTGCTTCCGCGGTGGTAACATTGAGCTGCAAACCAGTCCAGCTGGTAGACCCCTGGTATAAGCGGCTGGGTCTCGCGCGAATGCGTTGCAAAATGGCTAGCTGGAGCGGTCTAGGGGCTGGCGAGCTCGTAAACCAGCTGCTGAGCTTGCTTTTTTGCTTCACCGCTCATGGTTAGGCGCGGCAGACCCCCCTGGCCTCTTAAACATTCCCCTTTTTGTATTAGCTCCATGGTCCACTTACGATCAAGGGACGGAGCGGGAAAATTACTGTACCAAGTCCCCTTTTCGGGTCCCAGCCCTCTCAAAGCCCTCTCATATCTGCTCGTCTCTACTGTTCTCTACGCCTATATCTAACCAGCAAATCCCTCCAGTGGTCACAACTTTTCTGAACCATCCTTCGAAAAGCCTCATCATCACCACTCCTCTTCTCATCATCAACAATCCTCCGACAGCGCCAGCGCTATCGACATTGCTGAGCATCAATACCGGTCCAAGTTCCAGCCCGCCTACCACAACGAAGGTCACGTAGTCGGTTCCACCGTCGACGTCGCTAGCTACCGTCCCAGCCACAAGGAGTCCACCCACGTCGACGACACTACTGTCGACTTCCCTGCACTCCCTGCACCCCCTAGATCCACTTCTTACAAGGAGAAGATCGTTGTCGACGAGACTACCGTCGACTTCCCCACCTACCGTCCGGCTCATAAGAAGGCACCCAGCCTCTACAGCGAGTCCACTGTCGACATCCAAGAAAACGAACTTTCTCTAGTCAAAGTTTCCAACAACAACAACACATCTTCCAAAATGGGCTACTACGACGACGACGGTAAGCACCCATCATCCATTATCCATCCCCATTCTTCATCCTTCCTTCAGACACTTTGACTCGACTGTCTGTCTGTCTTCTGAAAACAATAAGCTGACCATGTCTTCCCCCAACACAGCTCACGGCCACGTTGAGGCTGATGCCGCGCCCCGTGCCACCACCGGCACTGGCACCGGCTCTGCTTCCCAGACTGTCACCATCCCCTGCCACCACATCCGCCTCGGCGATATCCTCATCCTCCAGGGCCGCCCTTGCCAGGTCATCCGCATCTCCACCTCCGCCGCCACTGGCCAGCACCGTTACCTCGGTGTCGACCTCTTCACCAAGCAGCTCCATGAGGAGTCCAGCTTCGTCTCCAACCCTGCCCCCAGCGTCGTCGTCCAGACCATGCTCGGCCCCGTCTTCAAGCAGTACCGTGTTCTCGACATGCAGGACGGCTCCATCGTCGCCATGACCGAGACTGGCGATGTCAAGCAGAACCTCCCCGTCATTGACCAGAGCTCTCTCTGGAACCGTCTCCAGAAGGCTTTCGAGTCTGGCCGCGGCTCCGTCCGTGTCCTCGTCGTCTCCGACCACGGTCGCGAGATGGCCGTCGACATGAAGGTCGTCCACGGTTCCCGCCTCTAAATCGGGGGTTCCGTCATCCGTTCAATAATATGACTTTCGCCCTTCCTGGAATCGAACACACGACACACGGTTGGGTTAATAAGGGCTGCTTGGATGTTATGATATGGTCTCTCTGATGCTGGGTCTGATTTTTTGCGCGCGTCTAGAAGATGGGTTGGATAATTTGTACTGGTAGTATGCTCCCTCCCCATCCATGTATATGAAAATTGTAATGGAAGGAGTCGTCAGTAATACAACCTTAAAAAAACCCGCTTCGTCTTGTTCCAATTGATTGTGTGTGAACAGCAATTGAATGAAAGTGACTGCATTGTTCTGGTGCCAAAGGTCAGTTCACATCTTGTTTACAGCTTGATCTCGCTTGAGGTGTCGAACAAACATGGTGCATCAGACTAGCGACGTCCTCGACTTCTGATTGGTAGAATTCGAAGATCATCGTCCTAACCAATCGTGTCTTGTCTCCTTTTTATAAGTCGAACTTGTCGATGTACTAGTCAACAAGAGTCAATACGTGCCAACCAATGAGAGAGCCAATCCACGTCAACGAATAAGAGAGCCAAAAGTCTTGATGGTGAGTGGTAGCCGGGGATGAAGCTGAGTTGTGTCCGGTCAGCCCGTGTCTCCGGTCATCTCATCCTGAACCGTCTTGAAGGACAAGACAGACATATCGAAGCAACCACCAGGAAAGAAAATGATTCGCTCCTTTGGATAGTGGGAGAAAGATTGCTGTGCCGCACGACTGCAAGCTGAACGCGGGTCATTGATAAGCAGCCCCTCACGGCATGCGACACTACGAGTTGGTTCGAACCACCTTCTCAATGAGGAGAAGCCTTGACCTCTTTCTCCAAATACCCCCGCGTTTGAAAGGGTGAGAGTGGCAGAAGTGGTACGGGCCTCGGGCTATCAAGGGACTCAGTCCGTGCCAAACACCGGATGACTGTCATACAAATCGGATCCCGTATCTTTTGCATGACTTTCCAGCTCCCTTTCCTGCTCCCGTATTTCCAAGGGTGACAATTTGGAGTTTGAACTCGATCAACACACCAAAATAAACAGTATTACTAGAGCTCATCAGCCACAGACATCATGGGTGCCTCGCAGTCCAAGATGCCCTTTGAAGAGAAAGCCGTTAACACCACGGACGATGAATACGTCCATGTTGAGAATGGGCTCATAGGTGAGAAGGGAACGATCACAGGCATTACCAAAAACCGTACGCCAGAAGGTCTCTCCTTCTCAACAGTCTCAAAATGGGAGGGTACACTTCTGGAAGACCCCAAGAACAGGTAGGATAGTACTTCCAGACGTCATTAACTAAGTAAGATCAAGCTTACCTACTGATACCTTGCGCTCGCTAGATTGGCCCTGTCCGCCCTGAGCGCCGCCAACCCCCGTGATGTCCTCCTTTCACGCGCAGTCAAGATCGCGGAGCAGCAGGTATTCAACATCAAGATCCCGTTCGAAGGGGGTCCCATCACCAACCAGCGGCAAAGCGGGCGCTGCTGGCTCTTCGCGAGCACCAACGTCTTCCGCGTTGCCCTGATGCAAAAGTACAACCTCGACCAGTTCGAGCTCTCGCAAGCCTACCTTTTCTTCTGGGACAAGCTTGAGAAGAGCAACTGGTTCCTGGAGCAGATTATCTCCACGGCCGACCAAGACCTCGACTCACGTCTCGTGCAGCGCTTACTTCACGAGCCCCTCAGCGACGGCGGCCAGTGGGACATGGTCTACAATCTCGTTGACAAATACGGCCTCGTCCCGCAGACGCTGTACCCGGACTCCTTCAACGCCAGCTCTAGCAGCGTCATCAACAGCATCATCTTCACCAAGCTGCGCGAATACGCCCTTGTCCTGCGCAAGCTCCTCTCCTCCTCCTCCTCCTCCTCCACCAACCCCGGCACGGCAACCCAACAAACCCTCAGCAACACAAAGGCCAAAATGATGAAAGAAATCCACGCCATCCTCACCCTCACCCTTGGCCCCCCTCCCTCGGCCACCGGCGAGTTCACCTGGTCCTTTGTCGACCGCTCCGGCAAGGCGCGCACTGTCCGCTCCACACCCAAAGCCTTTGCTCAGGACATCTACTCGCCCAAGTTTCGTCTTACCTCGTCGACCATCAGCCGCATGGTCTCCCTCGTGCACGACCCGCGCCACCCACCTCTTACTCTCATGACAGTCGACCGCCTCGGTAACGTCGTCGGCGGGCGCAACATCACGTACATCAACGTGGACATGGCCACGCTCAAGTCCGCGTGCGTGAGCATGCTCAGGGCCGGGTATCCCGTCTTCTTCGGTAGTGACGTGGGCAAGTTCAGCGATCGCGTAGCGGGGGTGATGGATCTAGATCTGATTGATTACGAGCTGGGCTTTAACGTGTCGTTGTTGGGCGCTGATAAGGCGAGTAGACTGCGGACAGGCGAGAGTCTGATGACGCATGCGATGGTGTTGACGGCTGTGCACCTGGATGAGGAAACCAACAAGACGGCTAGGTGGCGGGTGCAGAACTCGTGGGGGACGGGGGTGGGCGAGGAGGGGTGGTTTGTGATGAGTGATGGATGGATGGATGAGTTTGTGTATCAGGCGGTGGTGGATGTGGATTTTCTGAGCAAGGAGGTGAAAGATGTGTTGAAGCAGGAGCCGGTGGTGTTGCCGTTGTGGGATCCTATGGGGTCTTTGGCTTGAGTTTAGCCGGGTGCTAACTGGTGATGTGTGTGTGATGTTATGGGAGCTGATGATTCTGAAGAATGTCACGCCATGACTGATGGATCTTGAAGCCGGGAGTTTTACTCGGACAGATGAGCAAGGTAGTGATATTGACATTTCGTTTCGTTTCTACATCTCAGCTCTTTTTAACGTTTGTAGGACCGTACTCTTTATTAACACCGAGCAGCCACTCAATCGCTCCTGCCCCCTTTAATCCCATGGCAGGGTATTCGCTTGGACTATATCAGCCCCAAATTCATAATCTTCCATTAGCCAAGATGGTAGGTGTAGTGGTAGCCATTAAAAGAGAAATTGTGAATAATCCAATTAGGTATGTAGCTAGCCTTGCGGGTTCAACTCGGTATATATATATTTAGCCCTCATGTACCTTTCAAGTAAATTTGGAAGCGCAATACCATGTCGTAGGCATACCACGTCCACTAGATATCCATGAAGGATATGCAGATGTCGGCGAGGACAGAAGAAGGTAGTACATCAGAGATGAAGAGTACAAATGGTGGGAGCTTGTTTCGACGGTTAACCGTCGTGTGAATGGGGCGAATGAGCGGTTGTTCGCTTTTCGTTGCATATTCCAATTGTCTTACTTTCTCTTGCGGCAAATGGGACGACCGAATTGGACTAGGCCAGACTGAGGTGGTGTCCTCGAACGGTGGTTGTAGTGTCTTGATTAAGTTCATTTTCTACTTTTCTTCCATCGTGTCTTTCTTCCTCTCGGTTAATTTTGCCTTTGTCAAACATATGGCGATGAACCTCGCTACTTCCTCACATTCCATCGACCACAACCAAATGCCTATCTATCATTATCTCGAAATCCTAAAGTGATCATCGTTACCACGCCGCAGTCGTGCCTCTTGTCAGCCTCATTTCTACCAGGCTACCCATCATCACTGGTGCCAGCTCACTCAGATCAGCTGTGGCAGATCTTGACAAAGGAACCACGGACGTTGCCGTTGATATATCGCGATGCGATGATTGGGCAAGTAGCTGTCTACGGAAGAGTGAGAAGAGTACGGCAGGTTGCTTGCAGATTGAATCACGGTGATCTGAATCTAATCTTCGTTCGACTTGCCCTAAACTGCTCGGGCTCTAGCCCTAAGTGGTGACTGAGCGGATGCAGAGCCTGTTTTCCCCCTTTTTTTTCCCTTCTTTTTCTTCTTCTTGAACGCTTCTCCAACATTCCATGCAGATGGTTGCCGAAATGAAAGGAAAACCGATTTCGAGAGTAAAGTTTGACTTCCTTCAGGGGCGTCGGAGGGCCATCTCAGTGAGCCTGTGTCATCCGGTAGTCTTTATGAATGATGAGGTTTAATAAATAATCAACATCCCCATCACAAACTTCGGTGTCTCTGATACGTGCGAAGTTTCCGAGCAGTTTACTGCGTATGTGAGCCCACACTTTAGGCAACGACGACTACTCATGTAAAGTCTAATATTACAGTCCAGGCTCAAAGTCTTGGACGACTGCCAGGCTCAGCACCCCAAGCGGGTCTCCACAGGCAGATGAGAAGGTGTCTTGCTCATCCTCGTAAAATGAAAATCAATTCCTGGTCAGGTCAAGTCAATGAGCGGATCTAATAAGAACAAGACTGAATTTTTCTTGCAAATAGCCGGCTTATTGTAGTGTAGAGAAAGCATCTGCCTCCCTAGGACACCCCGGTACGTCGATGCCTGCGTAAACACACTCAGGGCTTCATACAGTCTGATGACTGTAGACAACCGAGTTGCACAGCGCTCGTTGTACATCCAGATCATCATTCGGGGATCGTACAAGATGGTAGGTCGCCAATTTTTCAGTGTAGGATCATGATAGCGAGTCATGTCTCAGTCTCACGTGGTGTAAGTGTATTTCGGCATGGGCAACTTATCAGCCTTATGTTCAGTCCTTGTCGACATATGAACAACTTCCAAGGCATGCCATCACGTATGACTGAGAACAAGGCAATCATCACCAACAGATGACAACACGAGGACGTGAATCTTCGGGAAAGATCCAAAATAAAACCAACATCGATACAAACCGTGAACCAGCTCATCTCCACTCAAACATTGCTTCGATATAAGTCGCGTGTCTGAAGAGCAGAACATCGTCGGAACGGATGCATGTGTTACCCCACTCGGGATACTTTGTGGAAAATGTCACGTTGGACTCGGTTGCCGGCTGTTTGAATCGATCCTTCTTTGGTTTCGGGCAAGGGCCAGATCAAGGTTATTGGGGATCATGGCGTGGTTGGGTTTAAATGGATGGCTGCCCAATGCCTCACGCAAATGACATGACATCCCTTCGAGAAACCTGAATCTCAGATGCCATTTCTGTACCTCAGTGTCCACTCAACGCGAGCACCGGATGGGAAACAGGAATATCGAGGCCTACCCTGGGTACATCTCATGCTTATACACCCTATAGGAGGGAAAAGAAAGAAAAAAGAAAAAAAAAAAAGAAAAGGAACTAAAAAAGGTGGTCGTGGAGAGTTTTGAGGGTCACGAGATGATCGGTACCTTGGAACTTGCTCGCTTGCTCAAGTGCATGCAAGGAATGCCCGGAAGGGGAGGGTAACTGAAGTTGTTGGAGGAAGGAGGTCGTGACGGCTGTGTTGTTCATACAGGCTCAATGTGACGGAAGGGAGATCGGGGGCGAAAAAGGAGCTTTGGATGTACATATGGAGGTTATGTATGGTGTCTGTGTGAAGAGAAGCTCGTGTACCATGCGGTGCACCAAAACCGATGAGAGATGATGTCGCGACCCACCGAAACTCGAGAAACGGCAACGTATAAATGACCCGTTAACACAAGGGAATTCCCTGGATGATGGAGGGACGAAAAGTGTAGATATGCATCATGGCGAGCAAGCCATCATGGTGCGGCGCCATCACATATCGGTATTGAAGGGGCTCGAAATGACCAATCCAAGTTATACTTGGCGAAATGGAAATTTGATGTTTGTCCGGGTCGAAGTGCTGTGTGACAAGCAGAAGTGTGAAGGAGATAGCTGACGAAGCAGGTTGAGAAGACACTGCAGTTGGTGGTTTTCGAAAAAAGAGACGGCTCGATTCGGAAGTTGGGAGTTGGACGTCATTTTTCCCTGTTTCTTCACCTTGACGACCGGACCAATTATGTACCTTGTAGAAAGTGGGTCCTTGCTTGTTAGTGCCATGGCCCGTCCGGGTCCGCCCACATCGCTGCTGGCAATCACTAATCACTATCACCACCAACCGCAACCTCAACATCCGAAGGAATTTGATGCTTCACGGATATTGTGTTAAATAGCATTCTCAAGATCCGGAAAGACCGCAGGCTGGTATGTGAGTATCATCTTCATAGAGAGGCATGAGCTTACTCCTCTAGCTGGTGCCAAAAGATCCACTATGATGGACGGACGAACGGATTGACCTGCCATCTCGTCTCGACGACACGAGGTTCATCCGATGCTGAAGCGCCCGGCACCCCGGAGACGGGACGGCGGGAATCCCCACCCCAATTGAAACCCAAAATCCACATTTCCAGGAACTCCAAGGAACAGCTACGCGCTAGGGCATTGGTGTTGAAGCCCAAAACCCAAAAGTTGAATGTCGGTCAAGCTATCACGGCGAGGAGTCTTACATTGGCCGTTTATACTAACTAGTTCGGTCGTCGGGGAGGTCACTCTGGCATTGGAACTCTGGCGGTTTCTCAGCTTGAAACCAGACATGCCGTTGTTAAGGCCACACCCTCTCTCCGTAGCCCCATCAGGTACACAAGAATTCCAGGGTCCTGCCAATAGCCGAAACTGTGAGGGAATGGATGCTCGACGGGGAACATATAGTGTAGCAAGGTTGGCCTGAATACAGTGACATGGGTTGCCTGGATGACCAGAATTCAATCGGCTTTTTAGCGAGGGAGAAAGTAGACAATGGAAAAGATATATGTAGTGTAAGAGAAAACAAGTTGGGCGTCTTTTGAGGGTAAAGTAGCCAACTCGTAACTGTCGAATCAGGCCGACATCCCATCGGTCTCGAGACTTGAAAGCTCTCAGATTGGTAGTAATACTGAATATATACAGCAAAGTCTGTAGTGTACTCCGTCCGTCCGTGGATCTCACTCATCTGGTTCACGCCACTTATTACACCTCGGCGGCACATACATGGATTATATGTTTTGGGTAAGGTCGAGAGTAGATCTAGTCACCTGCTCACTCGACTTCAGGAAACTTTTCATAGTCCTGGTGAGAGTAATTAAGGTCAGTTAAGTGTCCGACTTGCGTGCACTTGCTGATCGACTCGTCTAAACACCGTACAGTTTCCTTCGTCTGATCGGATCGCGTCTGATGGTAAAGACCAAAATAGATCGAGAACTTCGGCCAAGGGCATATCCGCTCGCTCCAACCTTCACCTCACTAGCCTCTTCGTTTATCTGCCCAATCGTGTCAAAAAGGTATCCTCTCGCGGGTCCCAGGCGAACAGTCTTGTGGACAAGAGTTCCATAGACATCCCTCGAGGTCTTCCCAACTTTCTCATTAGCTGAACCCCGGCGTCTCCAACTGCGCACCCTGGCACGTCGTGGCCTGCCAGGCAACTCGGCACCCTGCACCCCCCCTGCACACACACCCCGCCATACGCAATCGTCCATCCACCCGCCTCGGGTCTCTGGCCCCGCCTGCCCTCACTCATCAGCAGCGTTGCCTACAACCTCCAACTCTACGACACCACCTGTTTTTTCTTCCTACCCAACATCTCTAATTCTCACCTCTCCTACTTCGTCCAACCTGCCCAAGACGCGGGAAACTACACACACCCGAAACCAACGCCGCCACGAGCTTCCACTTGCAGAGACTTTGGGTTACTTGGCGCTAGTATCTCGCCCGTCCTTCTTCAGACATTGTACTTTTCCATCCTAGGTACTCTCATTGTCTTATACGGGCATTCCAAGTATACAGCATACCTTAATTGTCACCGAGCCCTCCATCCCACCTTTTGAGTCATCTATCCAGTCATCTGGCCCCGCGATTCCAACACCAACTTCCACCCGATCGATCTTCGACATTCCATCCTTGATCAACCCTCGTCTTTCATTCCTCGCTCGAACGTCGCCGGTTGTCGCAATGGCCGACCAGAGCAGATACAGATATCCATCGGCGGCGCCCCCAGTTGGGAGACGGTCCCCTCCCATGTACAATCCCGCACGCCTCTCCATGCCCATAACTGGTGCTGGAACCTATCAGTCGCTATACGGGGGCGAGATCCCAGTTCTCCCTACAACCCATGAGGCACTCCCTCTCCGATCGCCTGTTTCGTCTACTACCACCGACTATCGTCCAACCACCATTCCCATCGACTCTGGTAGCTATGCCGTCAGAAAGGAGCCCATCCCACGGAGCATGAGCGTGAAGGACCACGGCACCAGAAGCCACCGATCTGCCACTCTCGACGCAGCCTCGAAGCGCCCCGTTATCAACCATGCGCCCCAATCACCAGTTCCCAGTAGCATACGATCAGGGAGCCCATCACGCCCTGTCTACCGGACCAGCGATGAGTTTTACACACAACCTGCTTCCTCCTTGAACCGGTCACGAAGCGTTGCACGCGCCCCATTCAGCGCCAATATGGATGATGCCGAATACCAACGTCTACGAGAACGAACCGACCGAGAAAGAACGGAACATGAAAGATTATATAGCCCCAGGGCTGCCGACCTGTACCGTGCGTCACGTCCGACAGTGCTCTATTCCAACACCCCCCGAGGCGCTCCTGGGTACGACGAAGAAGCATTTGTTGAGTACACAAAGCCAGGTGAATTGGCTCGCTATGATCTCGATCATCCTCATAGGCGCCGGCGCGAAAGCATGGATCACTACTATCGACCGGCGGTCAGTGTCTCATCCGATGTAGGACGCCCATATGACACCATTGACCGGCGGCTTTACGACCCAACACCAAACGCTTTCGGCTATGACAAACCCGGCCGAGATGCAATTTCCGGACTGCATGACCATAACAGCGTTCGTATTCCCGCACCTTCGGAAGTTCTTTCTGATACGGCGGTGCGCCGACCTCCTGCGCTTCTTGACTCTCCGCTACTGCCAGGGTCTTCGGCGACTACAGAGCGCAAATCGCGCCGCGCTGCCTCTCGTCCACGCCCGGTTTCCCTCATTCAGGAAATCCCAAGCCGATCAGTCCATCCTGATGAGTATCATCGAGTTCGGGAGGACGGCTACTATAAGGATGACGATATCTCGCAGCGCGGATTCGGCATCCGACCTGCTGCGAAGGACCATGAAGAGCGACGAAGGTCACCCCGTGAAAAGCGGTATCACGACGAACGACGAGACCCACGTGAGCCCAGAAGGAGGTCTGACGAGGACCTGGAGCTTGTCAGGCATAGGAACCACGACGACCGTGACCGACGAGACTATCATAAGCTACCTTCGACTCGAGAATATCTTCCCATTGACGACCGGGAAATCAGGCGCGACAAGCATGTCCCCATTAGCGACATTCCAGCTGCATCCGCAATGACAGTGGCATCAGCTATCAACGGCAGGGACGGTAGAGGTGATAGGGATATCGAGTCTCCGAGACGACGCTATGAGGAAGACTATGAGCGCCGAGATCCTAACCTGCACCCCAGGACCAACCGTCATGCTGAGCATTATGAGCAAAGGAGGCTTGATGACCTTGAGCCCCGCCGGCTCGCCCCCCAGGAGGACGATTATGATCGTCGGAGGAGTGATGTTCCTGAAACCTACACCCGGGTGGGCCGTAACGATGACGACTATGACCGCAGGAGGCCTGATGAACACGAATCTCGCCCACGAAATGGCCACGGGGATAAGGACTATCATCGCAGGAGAGACGATGAGATTGAGGCCCACAAGCGAACCGATTATAGAGACGATGACTATGACCGTAGAAGAGTGGATGATTTTGAACATCATACACGGGATGGCCACAGAGATGATGATCACGAGCGACGGAGAACCGATGACCCTGAGCCTTTTCCACGAGACAGTCACAGAGATCGAGATTATGATCACAGCAGAGTCGATCATCGTGACACCCGCCAAGACGATCGCGATGAAGAACATGACGAACGTCGAAGGGAGGTCGATGATTTCGAGCCTCGCACTCGGCCTAGTCGTGAAGAAGACTATCAAGATGACCGAAAGGTTGATGAATCTGAGCAGCACGTCAAAGCTGGCCGCGATGACTTTCGGAGAAGCCATGAAAGTTTCCAGATGGTCGACCTACCCGGAGGGTTCCCCGACGAAAAAGAGACTGGCGCCGAAACAGATGCAGAAAGCCGAAGCCGCCATAGACGCGACACAGAGGCGAAACTCAACGGAGAGCCTGCCTCTTCGCCACCACAGGAACACTCGAGGGAGCACTCCAGGGAACGCGATGACAAGGATGATGAGACGCACCGCCGATCGCGTCCTTCGTCTGCTTTCGATCCTAACGACACTGCAGGGCTGGAAGAGCTGAAGGCCGAGTTGGTAGCACAAGAAGCCAAGGAAAGTGCCAGCGAGGGTGGTCGCACGCCTAAAGAGCACTCGCCCGAACGGGAGCACTCGCCCGAACGGGAGCATTCGCCTGAGCGGGAACATTCGCCTGAGCGGGAGCATTCGCCTGAGCGGAAGCTTGCGCCAGTTGAAGATAATTCTCAACCCAACACTGAAGCCGATAACACAGCAATGGCTGAGAATGAAGTGGACGAAAGTAGGGGACGTGAACTGGTTCCTCACGGGCAGAAGCAAGTTCGCGTTGTGTCTCCCCCGAGAGAGAAAGAAGAGAAGAAGCCTATCAAAGGCATTCTTAAACAGCCAAAGGCACAGTTTCCAGAGCATCCTCCCCCTGCCCGGGAGGAAGTTCCGCCTCACAAGGACGACAAGACCAAACAAAACGTACCTCAGGGTGCTAAATGGACGAAGATCAACAGGAAGCTGGTCAATCCTGAGGCCCTGACTCTAGGCAAGGAGCGTTTTGAGGTCCGGGATGATTTTGTCATCGTGCTCCGGGTCTTAGATAAGGCTGATATCCAAAAGTACGCCGACATTACTGCTCAGTTGAGAGGTGGGTTGCTTCAATTTTCTTATCTCCAGACTCGATCCCTTTCCTACTCGCCTTTTCCTGACCTTCAACCGTGATCCGCCCGCATACGGAACAACGACGTCGACTAACCCGCGTGCGTGTCCTTCGATCCGAGCTTCCATCGCGTGTGTGCTTTCGCATGTGGTAGTTTCGTTTCCGCCGTGCCTGCCTCGCCGAGTTCCACCCAGTTCCGAATCGTGCCGCATCGTGTTGTCATGTGCTGTCTCGTCGTTCGAATGCCCACCTAGCATACCAACTATATCATCTTCGCCATGGCATCGCCATCCTTTCTTTGGTTCTTTCTGTTGCTTTTTGCAGATCGTAAGAGATACAGGAATTGCTGACAACCCTTTTCCTTTAGAGAAACGAAGGAAGGAGTACGAAAACGAGCAGAATGCCAAGGCGCTGGTTCGCCATGAGAGAAACGGGTCGTATGATAGAGATGAGGAAGAAGGCAAGCGCCGCCGCCACCACCGAAAGGATAGAGAAGACGAGTATGACGACGGTAGGAGAGAGTACAGACGCCATCGCGCGATGGATGAACAAGACGCCTTGTATGACGCGAGGCAACCGTCGAGGTCCCACCGCAGAGAGTAAATTCAAGATACCCGATTGGTGTGGCCATATGGAGGATATGGAGAAATGAATGTTCTTGGAGACGGTTCACGAGATATGATCACTTGAGTTGATGATATGATCTTGCCTATGTGGCCTTTTTATGCGAAGAAAGGAAAAGTCGGCGGCTTTTTAATCGATACCATGACGGTCTTGGTTCTTGGATGCGAGGCGGAGTGACTGTGTTTTCCGCGGCATCGGAGGAGCATTTCATATTTTCGTGTTTCATATAGAGCGAGTATGAGTATGAGAAGCGACTGAAGTTTGATAGCATATCTTGTCCAAAACATATTGTTGCCGCTTGTTCGGCTGTCCGCGCCGCAATATACCAGAGAGAAGGGGGCGTATATTATCCAGGTTCACACAATTTCAGGCCTTGACTTTAAATTTGCTTACTCGGAAGGTAATAGAGTAAAATTACACGATGCCTCACTGTTAGACTCTGAAGAACAACCCGCAAACTGACGACACTTGTAATGATGTATCTTATCGTCATGATAATCAGGGAATACTGTATCTAACGTGTACCTCTGGCTTCTAAGTTTGCATCTGTATGACACTAAGTAGTGTAAGAACAAGACCAAAAACCAGCAGTTTCCAGAGGCGAAGATGGGTACCTCCTGCCCTCTATTGTACCACTGCTCCGCCCTGCCGTACCCCGCCGATGTACCGTCTCTCTCTGCAGCATCAGGAAATAGGGTATTCGACGCGCAGTTCCTCGAATTATCTTCAACTCAGCCAGCCATACACATCTCGTAAGGGTGATTAATCGGGAGAGACCTGGGACCCAGCAAAACCAAGGGCTATGCCCATCCACACGTGTACTTGGGCTTAGCGATTAGGTATGAGAGGGGGCGGGCAAAATGGAAGCTCTCCAGGTACACCAGAAAGACAAACGTCATCACACGCTAGCTCCCTGTAGTGTAATGGAGGGGCAGGGATAGCTAAGCCGGCACGGCGACGACCCTGGAAAGGCGCATCTGGACACCTAACCTGGGGCGGCGCGCGACTTCCTTTCCATTCAACGTCCACATGGCAATTAACTCGGGTGGCAGGTGAAAGTTCTGAGACCCACTTGTTGTGTGTCACGTGCACAGGCCACTCTTAGCCTATTTAAATTAGCTTGGAGGGGGTTTTTTTAAATCCTCTCCTCTTTCTACTCTTTAGCCGACTTTAAACCAATGAGAAATCATCACTTTTTATAGTGGACAATACTGGATTGTCCTATGAAGTATCAATCTTCATCTCTGACTTGTCTAATCGATTGAACAAAACGAAACGAATTGCTTTTTTCTTTTTTATTTTAAGTTTATTACTTACATACTGTACAACGTACTAGGAACGTCACCGTAACCAACCTTCTAATACAATATTAATACTCTACTTAATATTACGTATAATATCCCCCTATATTGAAATTTATTAAATTTCAATAACTTTCAATAACCCTCGATAAGAATAGACAATCTAATTATTAATTACGTTCTAGACTCCGTATCCGAACGCCGCTTAATATTGTTCTTAAGTACTGAATTAGACCTCTGATATCCCTATTTATAAAAAATCGAGACTTCGGACGGAAGATTTACCCTTTAGGTACCCGAACCTTAAAGTATTAATCTAATACTTTAATTATTATATAGAAAATAAAATTAGTATTATAGTTTAGTTTTAGTAAAGCCGAATTTATACTTCGAAATTTAGGATTACGGAGTAGAAGTACCTTTTTACTTCCTATAAGATTTTGGCCATTATCAAGCAAAATTTTAATATAAATAAATAGACCCAAATTAGGAATACTAACGTATATTTAACCCCAATTATTTATTATACGTCGGGGGGGTTTAGCGTTGTAATTATAGGGCTTCTATAGCAGCCTCCGCTACAATGTTTCAATTATTTCCTTTCCTTTCTACAAAGTGCTTGCAGAACCTATTCGCGTACGCTAACGCTTTGTATACTACTAATTTGGAATAGGACAATTAATTATTTAATACTGGGGATGTAGAATTCGCGGAGCTTATAGTAATATTCTAAAACATTCCGGAGGGACTAGAAGCTATCGAAGATCTTTTAATCGAATTAGGAACATCGTTTCTCGGAATAATAATAGTACTAACTCTTATAAAAATATCCCCGGAAGGGATTACCGTCGAAATAATTCCTATTAGATTATTAATTACTATTCTACTAATATTACTACGAAGTTAGGAAGGAATAGTATTGCTATTACTATTATTTAATATATTAATATTATTAAAAGAAAATTCGCCCTTCATTTTATAACTAAATCCCCCTCCGCTAATTAGGTTGTAAAGGAATATAGTAAATTTAATATAGCTATACTTCGTAGAATAAAGTACTAATAATATTAGTAAATATATTAAAGAAATAGAGGCAATATTAACCCTAATAAGAATTAATAATATTAATTAAAATATAATATTTAAGATCTAATTCTAAAATGGATTAAAGGGTAACGCAAAAGTATAGTAGAAAGTAGAGTTAAAAGAAAAGTAAAAAATAAGTAAAGCGAATATTATATAGGCGGCGAAAATAAAATAGGAAACGAAAATAACGGATTCTAATATTATATTAAATATTATTAAGTTGAGAAGAAGATTTAAAGAATTAATAAATAATTATTTTAAATAGGTAGAGAAATTATTTATTAGAGTTAAATTAAAAGAATTAAAGTCTATTATAGCTAGTATAGTATTAAATAGGATAATAAGAAATAATTAGAGAATAATAGGAATTAATAAGGGAATTAAATAAAAGTTGGAAGATAAATTAATAGCGTTAGAATATATATTATTAATAGGTTCGGGCGCAAAGGAATTTTCAGCTTTATTTATAAAGATTAAGAAGGTAGTAAGATTATTGGGGGTAGAAATAGGAGTATATAAGGAATTAGATAGTAAGGAAGATAATATAGTAAAGTTAAAGGATATAGTAAAATTATTTAAATAATTCCCGAACTTTACAGTTAGGAGATACTAATAGTAATTATAAATTCTAATAATTACAATTTATAACATAAATTTCTATAACCCTAGTGGATAAAACAAATATAATAATAATACGGACTACAATTCCAATAATAATGAATATAATTCTAGACTATCCAGGTATAATAATGGGGGTAATAGGAACTACTAAACGTTGATATTTAGTATATACTATAATAATAGCAATTATAATAATAATTAATCCCGTCCCCTACCTAAGATCTCTAATTCTTAGGACCTACGGAAGTACGGACTATCATTATATAGGACGTACTAGTATAATAATTGTATGAACTTATAGGGTAACTATATAGATTTACAATATTCCCTCCTACAAATTAAGAATTAAATCAAAATAACCAACCATCGAAAGAGATTATAATTAATGGAAGTAAATAATATTACTATATTAAATTCTAATTAAACTTAAAGCTAATAAAACTAAAACCAATTATAGTAGAACTAAAATTAATAGAATATTAGGAATAATATCCTATAGAATTACTAAAGAGTAATATATAAAATAATAAATTAGTATATAAATTTCTAATATTGTAAGGGATCCCTAGAAGAAATCTAAATATTTGAGAATAAAGTACAAACCGAAGGAATACAAACGCTAAAAACTAAATTCGAAAAAATAAAATAGGAAGTTTCTACTATCCTAAAAAGGGACGTAATAACTAATACTCGAATACTAAACAACCTCCGCGAAAACGTACCCTATAAACTAAAAGAGAGGTCGCCTTAAAATTTAGCAGTAATAATAGAAAATACTCTAAATAAAATAAGGGAAAGGGAAAAATAAGCGGAATTTATCGAATAGAACATTAACGAGGAGATAAATATTAATATAGGAAATATTTTTAAAGATAAATTCCCTAAGAACCTTATAGAAGCCCCCAACGTAGTACTACCTATAACCTACGAAGAAAAATATTACGAAAAGACTCTAGACCTATCGTTAAGAATTTCTAAATAATTAATATAGAAGAAAGAACTGGTACTCTAATTAATAATAAGACTAAAGACCGCGGAACTAATAGTAATAGGAGATAATAATATAGTACTAATTGAACTATACCTAATTATTACTATAATAAAACTAATTAGGGAATAGAGCGGAGATAAATCCCTAATACTGTAAATAACCTAGGATATTATTAAAGAAGTAAATTAATAAATTAAAAAGATCTTAGAGAAGGTAGAGGAGATTTTAAAAATAAAACGAGCGTATTCTTATATTAAAAGCTTCGAGGAATATAGCATTAAGCTATTAGACTTTAAAAAGATTTTAGTGGAAATAGACATTCCTATTAATATTCTATAACTCTTCAATATGGTATTAAGAATTAGGGCGGATTTTATAAAGTCTATTACAATAATCTAAAGAGTAAATAGAGGAAGGAAGCTTTTAAAGAAATAAGTTAGAATTTATCTATTCGAGGCTATCGATTATAATATTATTAACCTAGAGTAGTAGAAGTAAATAGTAAATATTAATTTAAATATAGAGCAATTCGGAAAAATCAATATTAATTTTATTAAAGGGCTAATCTATAGAATGAAGTTCTCTTTTATTTTATTAAATAGCGGAGTTATAATAGAATATATTAATATCCTCTTCGTAAGAAAATTGGGATTAGAAATTCGGAAATTTCTAAAACTATAGAGAGTAGTACTAATAAATAATTCAGTAAATACAATTAATAGTTGGGCGATAATCGAAGTAAATATTAGTAGAATTATATACGTAATAATAGTAATAGTATATAGAAGCGGGGCATATTACGACTTTATTTTATTTTAAATATAGCTTTTCAAGGTAAGAGTAATCTAAAATTAGAGAGAAAGAAATATTATATTATATAGACAGGAGGGTACAATAAAGAGAATTCTATTTTATATAAAGGAGAAGGCGAAGGATTTTACAATATTAACACTAAATTAATAAAACAGTTTTAAAGTAAAAGTAAAGAGGGGCAAAATTATAAATAGAAGTATAGTAGAGGATAATAATAAAAAGGTATTAGAAGAAGAGGCCGAAGAAGTAAATAGAAACGTAGCGGGAATTTTAGAGGAATTAGAAGGTATTATTATTATTTATTTTTATTTAAAAAGAGTAGGAGCGGTGAAGAAAGCGGAAAGCGTCCCGACTATAATTTAACTTTCGGTATAAGGAAAAATTATAGCTTAACGGATAAAGCTCTAACCGATTAAGCCTTTACTTGTAAAGAGCCGGCCTAAGAGCCGGAATCCTTATTATCTTTAGTAATAGGTAGAATATCCTTAAGAGTAGAACGTATTACCCTAATATCTATAAAATATACAAAAAACATTCCCCGCTACTATAATAACAAAGTAAGGTTTTCCATTACTTCGAAGGCACTTAAAAAGAGAAATATTATTACGGGGCTGCCGCCCAGAGGTCCATATCGGGCTCTGCAGCCCGACTACCACTATAGCTCACTCCGTGGCTCATAATAGCGCTACGCCGCTACAGCGCTAGTTACGTACCTATAACCCCCTTAAAAGGCTACCGCTACAAATTCTACTTATAGACTTTTCTCCCTTTCCTCTTTATAGAACCTTATCGATTATTTAGGCGCAATATCTATACAATACTCTATTATTCCCCTTATATTGAAGTTCTATCTCCTTTTATTGGATAGAGCCTACAACTATTAAATATAGTAATATCGGATATTAGTTACTGGAATAGTAGAATTTAGTCTACTTGTAAATATTAATAAAAAGATAGTATCTATTTCTTCTTTCTAGGATACTCCCTCGGGCTCTATAAATATTACTAATATTACCCCTAAACCTAACCCTAAGAAGAATACTACCGGCCTTATTGCAATTATTACGAATACCCTTAATATTAATAATTTAAATTTTATAAGGGTTCTCTACTCTATAATTACAAACCCCACCTCGAACTACTCTCCTATATTAGAATCGAACCTTTACTTTTTCCTAATTGTAGTTAACGCCTCTAATAGTATTAATAATAATAATAATAATGGATATACGCGCAACCGGAAATCCTTAATTCTCCCTACTTAGGATAATTAATAATTAACTTTCTTATTCTACTATATACTACTAATTAAGACGTACAATACCAATAATAAAGTAAGTCTCTATATAAATAGAGACGCCGCTTAGATAGAAATCTTTAATACCCTACCTAATAGTAAGAGAAAGAAATTGGAGGAGTTCTAGACCATATATACAATTAATGATAATGTAGACCCTAAACTCCTACTTACGCAAATTAACTATCTTTTTGGTATATACTATCTCCACAATACAGCCCTTACTTAACTATACGCAATAAAATAATATAATGGTTAGACTTTTTTATCCTTCTACACGGATTGGGAAGACGAACTCCTTAAGATTAGAGGCGCGACCTAGAATAATAAATCTAAGTTAAATATCTTAAATAATACTCTTAATATTAAATTTATAAGTACAATCTTCATAATTATATTCTTAAACAATTATAATAAATATATTGAAGTATTTTAAATTAATACTATACGTTATAAGTATATAAAAATATTTGACTCTTAAAGTAGTAAAATAATAAGCGATAAAATAAGCGAAAGAATTAAAATTATAATTATACCTTTAATTAATTCTCCAAATGTTCGAAGACCTAATTAGCGGCCCTATAGAGTAATAATACGGGGGATCTTCATTTACGATAGTAAATAAAAATAAAGAAAGAAAGATATTGTAAGAAGGAGGAAGGCTTCCAGCCAGCCGTCTGTACGCAGTAAATATGTTGTGTAGCGAGTTAGAGCTAGAGCTAGAGCACGGGCTACGGGGTGGCCCGGGCACTACAGTCTGGGTGCCTAGACTGGGTATGGTAAGGAAGCCTTTATAATAGCCTAGCTAATTTAGGTTATTATAGTTAGTCTAAGCTATAATATAGAAGGATATGGAAATCTAGGAATTTCCCTATTAAATGCCGGCTTATACGAGAAAGAAACTATTGTCCTCGATGGGCCTAGGCGTCTAAGTCTTCTCTAATAAGTTCTAAGTTTCCTCCGACAATCTTTAGGTCTTTTTCAATCTATTTGTCTATCCAGGCAGCGATAGGATATATCTCGGTTTAGCGGGCGAGTACGGCTGAGCTCCGATAAGTTCCGGGAAGTTAAATAGCGGCTAGGGATAGCTAGTTGACTAATCAGTAGGTAGATTAGGGGGTTGAAGTTTGAGAGGGTAGTTAGTACTCGAGAAGGTGGTTGGTACTTTAGCATTCGAGAGGGTAGTAAAAGTGCTATTACTGTAGGGAACGTTAGTTTTATAGATAAATAGAAAGAAAGAAAAAAGGGGTGTAAATGGGGGTTCTGGCTGGTATTGGTTGGTACGAGCTTTAAAGAGCTAATAGAGAGATTAATACGGTTGTTAGAGCTGGTAAGGGAGCTAGTAAAGGGAGTGATAGTTGTATTGACTAGTAATGCTAATATTATTGTTGAGAATCGCTTAGTTGCTGAGAGAACCGCTTGGCTACTCGTATACGAAAGAAAGGAGTAATAACTTCGTTACAAAGAAAGGGATCTATTTCTAGGGCCCAAGAAAGGCCGAGTTTCAAGTAGGGAAAGTAGGCTATGTGGCTCGGGAGTATTCGGAGTGTAAGAAGGAATCATAGTTGTGGATGTTAGCTAGTAGTTTGGTTGGCTAATTAGTATTGGTTAATAGTAATAGCTACTTATACGCGAGAGAGAGAGAGTAACAATCTTGTTGCAAAGAGGGGGGAGAGTATAGTTGTAGAAGCTACGGTAGTGAGTTTGTTAATTCTGTATCCCAAGAAAGGCCGAGTCCTAAGTAGGGAAAATAGGTTATGTAGATTGGTAGTATTCGGGGTATAAGAAGAAAATTATAGTCGTGGATATTAGTTGGCGGTTTAACTAATTAATTGGAGTAGTATAGTTGATTGTTACTAAGCGCTCTAGTAGGCTGGAGCGCTCTAGTAGATTGGGGTATTATTAACCGTAATAATATAAGACTATAGATTTAAGCTTTTTTGAGCTGGGGATAGCCAGTCTAGGCTTTCGAGTGCTGGGTTCTAGAGTGGTGGTTTCTAGAGTAATAAGTCTATTTAGTTCTTAAAAGGAAGCGCTTAGTAGTATAGATCTTAGGATTCACTACGACGCCCGTATCTTCGTCGCTGTCTTAAAAAAACAAGGGTAGTAAATTAAGAAGAGTTGTAATGTATAGTAAGTTCAGCGGGGGAAGTTCGCTTAACTTAATAAAGGGAAGTTTGGTTTAATAAAAAGGCGGTTGAGAAGCTTGTTATTTTGGAGAGTTTGGTTCGCGGTTGAGAAATTTATTATCTTAGGGAGAGTTTAGCTCGCGGTCAGTCGGGGAAAGGCGCGCTTAAGTGACTACTTTGGCGGGGAGAGGAGAGAAGAGTCTACGGTCTATAATACTATTATTACAACGAGTAAAAGTGGTGGGGAGATTTTAGTAAGGGTAATAGTTAGTAATAATAGTTGTTAGTCATCTAGTACTATTATTACGACAAGTAAGTTGGAAGATAGCGGTCGTAGTTGTAAGTTGGAGGTTCTAGTAGTAATAGTAACGGTTGATTGTTGTTTATTTTGCTATTATTATAATGAGTAAAGGTAAATAAGGTTATTGTTAGTAGTGACTTAATTGGTAGTCGATTTTATTATTTTGCAATAAGCCAAAGTAAAGAAGAGTCGAAGTTGGTAGTGTGTGGTAGATTTAATAAAGAGGATTATTAATATAGTAATTATAGGATTAACGTTTTATATAAACGAAAGGTCGTTTAATTGGATTAGCGTGTTCGCGGTTTAAATAATTTAGCGATTTAAATAGTTGTTACAAGTTTAATAGAATAGTAGTAATTGTAGGATTAACGCTAGTATTTGCAATTGACGATTGTTCAATCGGATTGAACAAAATCGCTTAAAATAGGGGCGCGAGGAGTATACTACTCGCAATAGTCACTGCTGTGGAGTTGTAGCTACTACTTAATATAGGGGGTAACCTTTATTTACAATAGTAAATAAAAATAAAGAAAGGAAGATGTTGTAAGAAGGGGGATGTTATAGGGCTCGCTACCCGTGGCTGAAGCGACTAGTAGTCTCGCTAGTCCAAGTCCCTGCTGGTAGGCAACCGATGCGGCTAATTAAATCCCTTGCCGTAATAGTACTCCCGCGGCCCGTGCGCGCGCACGTCCCTTGAAAAGGATAGTTGGCTATATCCGCCCAAAGGGCGCTCTTTTCCTCTCTTTTCTTCTTTGTAGAACCTTATTAATTAATTAGAGCTAATATTTATACCAATTATATTATACCCTTTATACTAAATTCTACCTCCATTTTTACTAGTAAATACAATAGAAATTAATAATAAAATAGCGGAATAGAATTAAAAATAGCTAATAATTTATAGCGCGGTATTATAATATTTATTACCTACTATAATTAGATTTAATAATATAGACTTTAATAACGAAGAAGAGTTCTATAATTTTCAAAATAATAATTAACTAAATATTAGTAATACCCCTAGCGATAAGTTTATTAAAAGCCTTATTAGAGTACTAAATAATAATACTTCTCTCTATAATTGTATTAAATCCCTTTTCTTTAATTCCAATCCTAATTCTATTTTAATTCTATATTTGAATTTTCACCTCGCGGATGCCTCTACGAGCCAAGTAGCGGGCTCTAATATCCCTACTTTAAATACCTCTACTAACCAAAATAATAGTTATAGTACTACCCCCTATAAAAAAAATCCTTAAAATTCCCGAAATAGGATAGGCAACCCTATACCTTCCTCTTTTACTATAATAAACTTATTAAAATATATAATATTAATATTAAAATAAAGTTTTATACTAATTATAATATTGTATAGTATAAAATCTTTAATATATTTTTTAATAATAAGTAATTCTAATTCAAAGGATTTTAAATTAGTAAAACCGCCTATGGCGAAGAAGACCCTATAACTTTATTCAATTAAATTTAAATAATTTTTAATTCTTATTAAAGTTGGGATATTACCTTCAATAAATTCTCTTACTTATATTAGAAAAATGGAAAACTATTTGCGAATTTCCTTACTACTTTTAATAATGAACTACTAAAAGCCGGCGGCTATAATTAAAAAGGTCCCGCTAAGCTAATATACCTCCGTTGTACTATTAATAAAGAGTTCTATAATAAATTCTTCCTAATAGATTTTTCAAATAATTACTGTATATATATAGTTCAAATACAATATTATACTACTAATTATAAACGGACGTCCGAGTTTAAAGAAGACTGCTATAAATATTTTTGTAATTAGCGAGGCCGCTCTACTTAAAGTAATGGTCTCTACCTTCCTATATCCTAAACTAGCACTTAGAAGCCTAATAACCAATAATAATAATCCGCGGCCTAAATGTCGAACTAATTTAAAAATTATATTATAAATACTAATAGTAATATTATTATAGGAACTACTTATATTGGTGCATTTACTAAGGGTTATAATAATTGAAAGTAAAGTAGTTTAAATTTAGTTACTTTCTCTAAACGTATTAAATAAATTTCTAATAAAAAACGCCAAAAGTATAAAAATAATAAACTATACTTCTATTATAGAACTTCTAATTACTATATAAATAATTATTTTTATTTACTGGCGGTTCCTCTGAATAATAATGTCCGTATTTAAATTATTGCTATAAAAATCCCTCTATTATCAAAAGAAGAAGAGGACTAAAATTCCGCTCCTAAATAGGAAAAAGAGTAGTTCTAGAGCGAAGTCGGGCCCCGGAACTATCCGAAGTATTAAGTAAAGTAAAAGAATTCAAATTAAAATCGCAAATAAAAATAGAGCCTATATTAATTCTACTTATTATTAATAATTATAATCTATTCTATATTCTTATTAATAAGAGTTACTAATATTATACTATAATAAGTAAAAAGGTTATCGAAAATCTTAAAATTCCTATTATCCTTATTAAACTCTATTGTATAAAAGGAATTTTTACTATTATAGAAAGAGTTACTATTTAAAAACTTATTTACTTTCTAATTGAAATCGATAAATTTTATATATTCCGTATATATTTATATTATTCCCTTCTTAAAATTCCCAATTATTTTAAATAAGTTATAATTAAAGGCGATATGGGCTTATTCTATTCCTTACGAGAAGAGGATATACTTAGGTATTATAAATTATTAAATTCTATATATTAGAAAAAAATAAATACCTAATATAAATTTTATTAAAAATATTAAATCTATTACTTATATATTCGCTACTATCTTTATAGGCTATATTCACCGTCTATGGAGAGAACTAAGTAATAAAGTAATTAAGGAAGTTATTTATATAGTTAATTTAAAAGATATAAAAAAGGCGCTATAGCCGAAGAAGGTCTATATTAAAGAATAATTGGAGAAGATAATTCTCCTAGTATATTATAATCTCCTTCCGTTATAAATGAAAAAGAATATTAATAAATAGAATCTCTATCGTCCGGGTATTAATTACCGGATTAAAATTAAGAAGGGACCCAATAGTAAGGAATTTCCTTTAGCCATCGGACTGTTATATAATATAACTTACAAAGAATTCTTAATTTTAAAGAAAATATTAAAAAATTTATTAAATAAAGGGTTTATTAGGGCGAATAATTCGGAAGCGGATACGCTAATACTAATTATAAAAAAACCGGGAGGCGGCCTCCGCTTTTATTATAATTACTAGGCCCTAAACGCTATTATACAAATAAATTAATACTCTTTACTACTTATTAAAAAAGCATTTTGTATATTAAAAGGGGTAAAGTAATATATAAAGGTTAATATTATATAAGCCTTCTATAAAATTCATATAATTATAGGGGAGGAATAGAAAATAGTATTTAAGATTCGCTATAGTTTATTCGAATAATTAATAGTCCCCTTCGGATTAATAAACGCCCTAGCAACGTTCTAACGTTATATTAATTTTATTTTATAGAAATATTTTAATAAATTCTATATAATATATATAAATAATATCCTTATTTATACTTTAAGCTCTAAAGCAGACTACGAAACTAAAGTCCGTTTTATATTATAGAAACTCTTAAACGCTAAATTTCACTTCGATTCTAATAAATATAAATTCGCTGTTAAAAATATTAAATACTTCGGATTTATTATTTACGCTAATATAAGAATTTAAACCGACCTTAAAAAAGTTAAAACAATCTTCAAATAATTTCCTCCTACTTTTTAAAAGGGTGTATATAATTTCTTTGGATTCGTTAATTATTATTAAATATTTATACTTTAATTCTTTAAAATTATTATACCCCTTACTATATTAATAAGGAAAGGGGTTATATTTAAATAAATAAAGAAGTATAAGGCTGCCTTCCAACTATTAAAAATATTATTCACCTAAACCTTGATTCTTATAGAATTTAACTTAGATAATAAGAAGATATATTTAAAGATAGACTACAATAACTTCACTTTAAGGAGTATTATTTTCTAAGAAATAAATAGCGCTAGGAAATATATAATTATAAAATATTATTCGTAGAAGTTTAATATTGCCGAGCGGAACTACTTAATTTATAATAAAGAAATATGAGCGATTATTAACTATTTAGAATAATAGTCGGCTAAATTATAAAAATTGTAAATCTTTTACTATTCTAACGGATTATTAGAACCTAAAATATTTTATAAAAATATAGTGTTTTTTAAAGCGCTAAATATAATAGGTAGAATACCTATTTTAATTCAATTTCAATATTGAATACCGGCCGGGGAAGGAAGGCGTTATCTTTAATACGCTTTTATAAAGAAAATAAAATATACCGACGGAAGAAAATAAAGAAGCCTATAATTTATAAATAATTCCAGATTCTATATTAAAAAAGTACTCTCTGCTCCGTATTCTAGCGTTTCAAATTATCTATTCTAAGAAGGAGGGTATATAAGTATTTAAAAATCTGGATTTATAATGATTTTAAAATTAAATAGCGCTGAAGAACTATTTCTGTTAGTAAGTAAGGATAGTAATTTAGAATAACAACTAATACTTTAACCTAGTATTAAAACTTAAAATTTAGATTACGGACTATAATATTAATTTAAGGGGCTACCTTTATTACTAAGGCTGCTTCTAAGTCCTAAGAGTATTAATATATATAAAATTGGATGCTATAAACCTTCTAGACCGGTCCTAATAACTTAATATACTCTGTACTACCCTAATACAAATAATATACAATTCCCACATTCTTAATTATTTAAAACGAGAAAATACTATAATTACTTTTAATTAGTATTTCTATTAACTATTCCTAAATATTTATATCTGGTAATTCCTTTATAATTATTATACTTATGGATTTATAAAGGTTTAGTAAAAATAAAATAGGGTTTGATACAATCCCTATTAGTACTGGACTAATTTAATAGAAAGATATAAATAAATTTTATTATTAATCTCCCGAAGTTTAATAATAATACTTACCTCTAAATAATTAAAGATCGAATAAGTAAGAGTATAATCCTAAAACCTATACCTTCTATAGAAATTGAATTATATATTGAATGTTTTTTATAATATTTCGTCTGCTACTATAAATTCCTGCGGTCTATTATTAATAATAGAGGGTCGAATTAAATTAACTAATTCTAGGCTAAATTCCATAAATTCTTTAATATTAAGTGCTTACTAAATACTATATACTACCTATAAACCTATAACGGCCTAGAATATATAAATTAAAAGATATATATATATTTACAAATAGTAATTAATTATATATAGGATAATTAGGATAAGTAGTACCCTATAGTCCAATTAACTATTAATAGCCATATTAATACTTCTATCGGAATATTTCCCTTCTTTATCACCTACGGGTTTAATATAGAATTTCCTATTTCTATTATTAAAGAAGGAGTCTATTTAGGAATTCCTCTCTTATTTTCCGAGAAAAGGGTTTATTAATTTATTTAAAAGGTATAGTAAATTATAGACTTATATTAAATAACTATAATAATAGCCGCTTAAGAATAATAGAAATTGATTAACTAGTATTATTAATTAGTAGAATACTTTTAAATTAGAAATAAGGTTTAATTTAATTTAAAGAATTATATAATAGACCGCCCGAAGAAAAAATTCGATTAATTATATACGAAGTATACTACCTCTAAAATTCTTTTCCCTTATATAATTGAATTCTTAGGTCTCCTTCGAACTATTTACAATGTTTTCTATATTAATCTCCTCCGCCGAATAGTTACCGATCCCCTCCTAGGCTAGAAGCTTATAAATAATTAATTACCTGCTATCGAAGTCGAAAGGGAATTAGAATTCCAAATCGAAAAAATTCTATATACTAATACAATAAGAAGGCGCAAAGGTATAGTTCGAAAGGTTTTAATAAAGTAGAAAGAGTATTAGGATTTAATTTAGGAACCGTTATAAGAATTCTTAAAGATTATAGTACTAAATTATTTCAAAGGGAAATATAGACCCGTAGTTATAAATAACGGACTATTGAACTAATATATTAAGAAGTACCTTCCTGAAAGTACCCCGGATTAAGAATTTATAGACGGATAATAGGGAATTTATTACGGAATTATAGTTAAAAAACAAAATTAAAAATTTACAAACCAAATTATAAAGAATAAAAATTTTATTTAGGCTAAGCCTAAGACTACCCTAAATACTAAATATCCTTTATAATATTATTATCTAATAAATCCCTTATAGCGCTATTTATATTGAAACTACCAAAATCCTCCCTCCTATTACTAATAATATTTTTATTTATAAAATTGTATAAAGTATAAGGGCGAATATTCTCCGGATATACGTTGGATAATAGCGAGGGGAGTGGGCGAATACTATTAGAAGAATAGATACTAAGGAGTAATTAAAGAATAAGGGCATCCTATTATTCGAATCTATATAGGATAATAATAGTAAAAATATTAATATAGAAGTATTTACTGGGAGTATTATCCTTCTTATAAATTAAGAAATAATATTTCAATTAAATACCGGAGGGGCCGGCTACTGGAATAGAGAATTTAAAAGTAATAATAACCGCTTTTTTCGCCTTCTTTGCCTTAAATTCTTTAATATATTAATTAATAAATTTATTTAATATTCTTTCAATAGTAGGGTCTACTACCTACCTTACTTTATTTATATCGAACTCTATAATAATTATCCTCTTCTAGAGCTTAATTAATTCAATTCCCAACAAAGAATTAGTACTAAATTCACCTGGCTCAATAAAGGGACTAAGCGGGCGAATAGCGGCCGCCGGAGTACTAACTCTACCCTAAGAGCCGCTATAAAAAAATTAATATAAATAAAAAAGCGGAAGAAACTAATAATTAACATACGAGGGGATAAAGCCTTTCTCTTCAAATAGAGAGAAACTAGGGAGTGTCTTAAAAGTAGCTAAAAAAATAGTCTATTAAGGACTAGAAATGTAATTAATAATATACTAAACTACAAAAGCGTCCCAAGCCTAAATTAGGGTCGGCTTATAAATAACCTTACTATATTAATAAAGTAAATATACAATAACCGAACTACTTATAGGAGTAGCAATATAATTGTATCTATAAAAGAGATAATAAATATACTAATTAAATTAAAACTTAATTATATTAATAATAAAGACTATAATTGTATTATTAACTATAATTTTACTAATACTAATTATAGTTATATTAAGCTGGGTTTAAACTAGTCTAGGAATCTTAAACTTCTTAGGAGCTAGAATAAGAATTAGGGGCGGGGCTGGGGAGGAGCCTTATTACTATTATAAAAATTATTAAAATTATTAAAATTATAGAAATTAATTGAAACTAAACGAATTGGGAGTACTAAATATTTTAAAGTAATTACGGACGCTAAATTAATATAAGAACGAAGGTAAGAACGGAGTAAAAGATTAAATAAAGAATAGAAAAATAAAGAACGAATAATAAAAGTAGCGAGGGAGTAGTAGTATTAAAGAGGGATATTTACAATAGAAAGTTGTAATCTTATTAAATAAGGAGAAAAAAGGAAGAAAAAGAGAGAGGGGAGATTTAAGAGATATATAAATTATTCGGGTATTAAATAAGCAATAATAAGGAAGGGGTTTATTATCTAATTTTAGGAATATATTTAATAAAATATAAATGTATATATAGTCTTCTAATTAGGGGAGAAGGGGGGGGGCTAATATTATAAGGTTTACTACCTATAATTAAAGCGATTAATAGTCTTACCAATCCGAATCCCTACCGGTAGGCAACCGATACGGCTAATTAGGTCCCTTACCGTAACGGCACTCCCGCGGCCCATACGCGCGCACGTCCCTTGAAAAGGATAATTGGCTATACCCGCCTAGAGGGCGCTCTTTTCCTCTCTTTTCTTCTTCGTAGAACCTTATTGATTAATTAGGGCTAGTATTTGTACTAACTATACTACACCCCTTATAGAGGAAGGCTTCTAGCTAGCCGTTTGTACGTAGTAGATATATTATATAGCGAGTTAGAGTTAGAGCTAGAGTACGGGCTACGGGGTGGCCCGGGCACTATAGTCTAGGTGCCTAGACTGGGTATAGTAAGGAAGCCTCTATAATAGCCCAGTTAATTTGGGCTGTTACAGCTAGTCTAAGCTATAATATAGAAGGATATGGAAATTTAGGAATTTCCCTATTAAGTAATTATACCCTTATAAATAACCCCGGCTCCTCCTCCACCGAACTAAATACAAAAGACGCTAATAATAATATAAATATATTTATAAGCAAAACGATTACCGGCCCTTCTTAAAACTATAGTAGTAGTTGGAGAAGTAAAGGTAATAGCTCCGCTCGTTATATTAAATAAATTTCTAATAAAAAATACCATAAGTGTAAAGAGAATAGTTTTTTATATAAAATATAATGCCTCCGACCATTATACAATATAGTACCTATACTTACCGGCTATAAACCTTAAGAATAAAATTAGTATTAATTTAATTAAGACTACTACGGCTCCTCCTATATTAAAGGGGGAAGAATAATATAAATCTATAGCGGAAGATTAGGGGAAAAGGTAATTCTAATATATAATCGGGTATTAAAATCTACAAAAGTATTAAATAATAAAGTAGAAGACTTTAAATTAGAAAGTAAATTAGAAATTAAACCTACTTTAATTCTATTTATTATTAATAATTATAATCTATTCTATATCCTTATAAATAAAGGCTATTAATATTATACTATAATTAATAAAAAGATTATTTAAACCTTTAGAATCCCTATAATTCCTATCCCCACCCGCTAAATAAAAGGCGCGTTTATAATTATAAAAGGTACCGCTATTTAAAACCTCGCTTAATTTATTATAAAAGTTAATAGTTATACTAAATTAATAGTAATTTATATTATCCCCGAATTCGAATACCCCCTAATCCTAAATAAATTATAGTTTATTACTTATAGAGCCTATTTAATCCTTTACAAAAAGCGCCTCTATATAAGAGTAGCGGGCAATTAAATTCCCTATATTAGAAGTAAAGAAAAGGAGGAAACGCTATTTATTAAGGAAATAAAATCTATTATATATATAATAACTACTATATTTGTAGGAACTATTAATTACGTTCGTAAGGAATACAGTAGAGCTATAACCGAGGATTATATTTTAATAATTAATTTAAAGGATATTAAAAAAGTTTTTACTCCAAAGAAAGTTTATATAAAAGCCTAATTTCGAAAGAAGATCCCTAAATAATTCTACTACCTCCTCCTTTTATAAATAAAAAAAAAAGCTAATAAATTTAATCCCTCTAAGTTTAATGTTGACTATAAAATCCCCCTTAAGAAGGGCCCGGATAGGTAAAACCTCCCCCTCCCTTTTAACCCTCTATATAATATATATAGAAAAAAGTTATTAGTATTAAAAAAAACGTTTAAAAACCTCCTTAATAAAGGGTATATCCGGACGAGTAATTTAGAAGTTAGAGCCCTGGTTCTATTTATATATAAACTAAGAGGCGGACTTCGCTTTTATTATAATTATAAAGTATTAAATACTATTACCTATATAGATTGCTACCCCCTCCTTCTAATCTGTAAAACCTTTAGAATTTTAAAAGGAATGAAATAATATACGAAAATCAATATAATAGTAACCTTCTATAAAATACGTATAATTGCGGGAGAGGAAGGTAAAATAGTATTTAAAACCCGTTATAGTCTTTTCGAATAATTAGTAATACCCTTCGGCTTATTTAAAGCCCTAGCCTCCTTCTAATAATATATTAACTCTATCCTATACAATTTCTTAAATAATTTTTACTCTCTATATATAAATAATATACTTATTTATTCTTTTAAATTTAAAGAGAACTATAAGAAAAAAATTGTAATAGTTCTAAAGAGATTTAAAGAATATAAATTATACTTTAACCCTAATAAATACGAAGTTTTTATAAAAAAAGTTAAATATTTTAATTTTATTATCTATACGGATATAAGCGTATAAACCGACCCCGAAAAAGTCAAAGTAATTTTAAACTAATTCGCCCCTATATCCTAAAAAAGTGTATGCAACTTCTTCGGTTTTATAAATTATTACTGTATATTTATACTATAATTCTCGAAATTAGCCGCGCCCCTAATTAAATTTATAAATAAGAGAATTGCTTTCGTATAAATTAAGGAATATAATATAACTTTCTAGCTATTTAAATGCCTATTTATACGCGCGCCTATCCTTATAAAGTTCGACCCCGACTGTAAAACCTTTTTAAAGGCTGATTATAGTAGCTACGCCCTCGGAGGAATCCTAATGCAAAAAGTAAAAAATAGGACCCAACGTACTATAGCCTTCTATTCGAAGAAACTTTCTATAATCGAACGCAATTACCCTATTTATAATGAAAAAATACTAATAATTATTTTGTACTTCGAAGAATAATTAATAGAATTCTATAATTATAAAACTTTTACAATCTTTATTAACTACTATAACCTCGAATATTTTATAGAGCGCTATAGCCTATTTAAATAGTAAACCCGCTAGGCTAAATACTTATTTCGGTTTAACTTCTACCTTATTTATTACTTAAATAAAAATATTATAATCCTAGACGCCCTATTCTGTAGATATTAGGATTAACCCTTAGGTAAAGACTTTGAAGCCCGGAATATATAATTTATTCCGGAAGCGGCCCTATAGAAATATATATAAATCTCTACCTCCTCAGTTACCCTAGTAGGAAATATATAAATATTTAAAAATCCGGATTTATAGTAATTTTAGGATTAAATTGTTTATTTCAATTCTATATACTAAGCCGCCTTATGTATAATTAAAAAGAATACCCGAACCTTTATATTATTACTCTAATTGAAAGTCTAAATCGCTAATTGTTCTATAGATAAATTAAGGTACCTACGCTATAAAAGGCGCTTTTAAATTCCGGAAGCCCTAACTGTATTTAAAGCCGTGGTGTTTGTAGTTATTAATTAGGAATAACGAATCGACGCCCTTCGTATAGCCCCTATATAAAAAATGTACGAAGCCTCTATACTAAGTTACTCCGGTAAAAAAGGAATAGTCTTTACCCTCTCGAAAAAATATTACTAATTATTATTAGGAACCTACGTCCGGCGCTTCTTACGTAACTACTATATTTATAACTCTATAAAAGTTTAAAAAAATATAAAGAGAGGCTTCCTATAAACCTTATTAACCCCCGATTAGTACTATAGAATTATCTAAATAAATTTTATTATAAACCTCCTAAATACTAATAATAATACTTATCAATAGGTTATTAAAAACCGGCTAAGTAAGAATATTATTCTAAAACCTATACTATTTATAAATATAAACCTTTATATAAAGTACTTTCTTTAATACTTCGTCCGCTACTACGGCCAATTATATTTAATTGTTAGTAATAAAAATACTAATTAAATAAATAAATTCTAAAAACGCTTTTAAAAATTAATATATATAGAGCAACTCCTTAATAAAACCTATTACCTATAGACTAATAATAGGCCCGAGAGAATAAACTAAAAAGTATACGCCTTCTTTAAAGCTTATATTAACTACTTATAGAATAATTAGGACTACTAGACCCCTATAGTATAATTAATAATTAATAATAAAATAAATACCTCTATTAATATAACCCCTTTCTTTGCAATCTACAATTATAAAGCCGGCCCTATTATCCCTACGGTTGAAAGCCCTCTAAAAGAGCTACCTATTATATTTATCCCCGAAAAGAAGGCTTACAAATTTATTAAGAAACTATAATAAATCTCAGATATATACCAAACTACTATAATTATAACCGTATAATAGTAAAAGAAATTCGTAAACTACTTTAAATAATCCGCTAACGCTTCTAAATTGGAAATAAAGTTTAGTTCAACCTCAAAAACTACAACTCTATACACTCTAAACAGAAATTTAATATAATTTACGCTAAATATACAATTTCTAGAATCTTATTCCTATATATAATTGAATTAAAAGGACTATTATCTATAACCTATAACCACTTTTATATAAACCTCCTCCGTAGAGCCGCCGAAAACCCCCTACCCGGGTAATATACTATTAATTCACAGCCCCTGACTATTATTATTAAAGGAAAAGAAATAGAAAATAGAAAAGATCCTCTATATAAACAACTTTATAAAGAAAGAAGGGTTATTATCTCTATAATCTATATAAAATGGAAGGGCTTTAAAGAAATTACTTAGGAGCCCCTAGAAGAATTCTTAGAAATAGTAGTATTCGATGAATTCGAATAGAAATACGGGCCTACAAATACGAATAATGGATTATTGGAGTAATATTAGCGCGAAGGAACTATTCGTTTTAATAAGCAAAAGAGAAGTTAATTATAGCCAAAGGCTAAGGTACTTTTCTCCTATAGGGAAGGTTATAAAGAGGCTAACCCTCTACCCAAATAATTAATTTATAAAATACTAAAAAAAAGAGAGCAGTTATAAAAATAAATTCTATTTAGTAATTTCACCCTCTTTTATTTTAATATTGTTAAAAGGATAATCTACCGGACCCTCCTCCTTATTACTACTAGGAGCCGAAGAAACTAAGCTAATAGGATAGTTAACCTCTATATTATTGTTAGTAAAATTAGGAATATAGGGCGGTATAAACGTAGTATTAATAGTAAAGCCAATTGGAGAAGCAATTTAAATATAAGCGGTTAAATGAATACTATAGCGAAAAAGTGAAGCGTTAAATAAGCCCTAAATACTTCCCTTGACTGAGTTACGCTTACTAACCTTTAGAGCCGGAAGGAACGTCTCCTTCTAAACCTAAAGACTAATTAATTATATATAAAGACTATTTAAAGTACAGTATAAGGACTTAATATTACTATAAATATTACTTATATTACTAATAGTACGTTATAGAAATGCTAAATAAGTATAAACGTTATTAAACTTTGTAAAAGTAATGAAATTATTACTAATAGTAAAAGTAAGCGTAGGAAGGATACTAGGGATAAGGGGACTAGTAGTAGTATTACTAGTTATAGTATTAATTATATTAAGACTAGTAAATATATAATTTATAATTTTATAATTGAACCAGCTACAAATAGTAAAACAATTTCTATACTTAAGGACCTCCGTAATTAAAATTATATCCTCGCGGGCAATAATAGCACCGCCTCTAGTATTAAAAAGAGGATATTCCTACAATTTTTAATTGTAATAAATAATCTTGTTACGATGCTGACTAATAAGGACTTTGGAAAAGACGTATTATTGTACAAAGGGGGAAAGATTAGAAGAGAGTAGTGAAAATTCTACTCTCAAATTATATATATTGTAGGGTGGAGATAGGGGCTAAGGATATAATTCGGATCTATAGTACTACGGTAGGGGAACGCTAAAGCTTCGGTATTATAATTTCTAGTACTATAATAATACCCTAGGCTCTAAAACGCAATTAATTTTAATTGTAGGTAAATTTACTATACTGGTATACGGCCGTCGCTATAATGCTAAGGAACGTAGTCTATATATATAGTACTAAGCTATAATTGCCCCGGGTAATAATTACTTTATACGCTAAACTTAGGGTAGTTTAGGTTGTAGCGCCCGGGCCTCTCTAAATAAACGCGCGTATCCCGGCGCGTTTTCGCTTCTATAGTTAGGATTCATCCTTCCCCTTCTCCTCTTCTACCTCCTTCTCCTTCTCTTTTTCTCCTTCTTCCAACGTATACCTTATTCTTCTTTTATTATAATATTACTATTATATAATACAAGTGTAAAATTCCTTCTTTACTTAAAAAACGACCTTGTAATATTAGTTTCTACTCCCTACTCTTTCTTTTAAATTTTAAGTACTATTATTATACCGCCTTGCTTTAATATTAATAATAAAGTCCCTATAGTAAATTAATATATTAATAGGGTTAATTCTACTAATAATACCTTCGTTAATAGCTTTAATTATATAATTTGCTTCTATATAGCTACAAAGTATACTATTTTAAATAATAACGAACCTATTATATTATATTGCCCTCTCCCCCTCGGTCGGCGCCGGAAGTACTTTATTTACTATAAGAGAAAGAATAATTACAATTAAGTAAATTTTTTTTTTTTTATATAGCGTTACCCAAATATTCCTAAATCGTTATTCTTATAAATAATAATAGTACTAATATAATAACCATAATTCGTTAAGCTACGTTCTTTTAGGAGAAGGATAATAATAAATTTATATAGTCCGAAGAAGTTTACTACTATATTACTATTGAATTAAGGGATTTGATAGTCTACTTTAATATTATATATAAGGTTTAGAAGGCGGATAAATCTTTAATTAGGGCTAAGAAGGCTACTAAAAATACTATAAATTTATAATTACTATATAGGCTTCGTATTATTCCTCTAATATTTTATTAATATTCCTATAGTACGCTGCTATTAATAAGATTACTAATATCCGCCGAATTATAATTTAGTAACTAGCTCCTCGCTGTTCTAATTATAATATACTAGTAGAAGCGTACCGTTTCTAATATAACGTATAGCGCTTTTGCTTAATTAATAGTAATATTAACTATATTAATTAATTTTTAACCAAATTCCAGTTCCATACTGCTATTAAATTGGAGGTTACTCGTACTTTTAGCGAGCTAGGTACTACCGATAAGGAAGATATTAATTTCAAAACTAATAAAATCATATCCAATTTCCCTATTTTAATAATATTCTAAGTTAGAGCTCCTATTTAGTAATATAGTAGTAGTTAGGTAGTAATTGCAATAGAACGGTAATTATCCGGTAATTATTAAATAGTAGGGTTTTTATACTAGTAATTAAAATTTATATTCGGGGTTTTATAGTAGTATAATATAGGGTTAATTTTAGGAAAATTAGTTTGGAACTATAGTAAAATAGTAATATTCCTATAGATTATAGGTTGGCTAGGTTCTTTCCAGAGTAGTATTTAATTTAGGGTATCTAGGGTTAAATTAGGTTAATACTAGAAAAAAATTATAGTATTACCGCCCTATTATATTATTCGGAAAGGTATATCCTCTATATTTTTTATATAAATATAAATTATTAGTCCGTTCTATTGCCCGGCGTTCTTTTTTAAGTTCTAAATTATTTTTCTATTTCCCTTTTCTTAATCCTAAAGCGTTTCTCTATCTCCTAAAGGCTTATTGGTGTAATAAGTAGCCTATTAAAGGTCCCGAAGGCTTATTAGGGTAATAAGTAGCCTATTAAAGGTCCTAAAGGCTTATTGGGGTAATAGGTAGCCCGTTAAAAGTCCTAAAGGTTTATTAGGATAATAAATAGCCCGTTAAAAATAGTTGGGGGATTAATATTCTAGAGTACTCCTATTAATAACCTACTATAAATATATACTTCTATAGGTAGTTCGCTATTACCCTAATATAATTTCCTCATTATTATAATGTTTTTATACTATTATTTCAGTATCCCTTCGTAGGGTTAGATTTAATTTTATTAGGTTTTTAGTATAGAAATCCTAAATATTATTAATATTCTCCTAAAAGTCCTCTACCAGCCTCTAATTGGATTTATATAATTTTAACTACTTTATCCTATATTTTAAAATACTATCTTTATTCTACCTCGAATTTAAAATCCGTTTAAAATACTATTCCTCCTCTCTAAAGTTAATTAGAGACGCTATAATACCCTAGGCCTACTTATCGAAATCTTTATTAAATATAACTTACCCCATGAGGCTATTTTATATAGTTAGACGAGGGAAGTAAAGAAAATAAAGAAGACTTTATAAGATACATTTATTATAAAAGTTACAACCCTCTTATAAACCTTCTCTATTATAAAGGGACCGGCCTATTTATTTAATAACTTAATAAATAAGCGGCCCTAGTCCTAATAGCGGGTACTAACTTAAACCTTATCCCCTATAGTATAATACAAAGTATCGGATCTCTTTTTATTAATATAATAATAATATTTCTCTTAAGTTTCTTCTATAAATAGCCGGGCTTGGGTAATAATTCTATTTACCCTTTCTTTAATGTATTAGGCGTTTAAAACTTCCTAGTATTATATATTTAATATAGGGGTACTATAAAGTAGTAGTAATTCCGTTTCTATTTTCGAATACTATTTATAATTTATAAAGAAGGAGCTAAGGCCAATAATTTTGGAAACGTAATTATTAGTAGTAAATTCTGTTAATAAGAAATATCGTAATTAATTGTCCTCATAGTAGGAGTAGAACGCCCTAAAGTATTATTTAATAATAATAATAATAATTTCTATTTAATTATCGGTTTTAGAGTATATTAATAATAATAACCGCTATTAAAATACCCTAACTACCAATAGAGCTCCTTCTAAAACGAAGTAATAAATTAGGTGCTT
>NW_009799179.1:4169573-4254385 GCF_000213175.1 Neurospora tetrasperma FGSC 2508
AACAGTAGTTCGGACTATTCAATTATAAACGGGAATATAGTGATATATTTTCGTTAGCTGGTTAATAATTTATAATATATAAATAAATATAATTATTAATTTTTACTTCTAGGAAGGGACTTATAAAATCTATTAAAATATCGGCTTAAAAATAAAAGTCAATCGAAAGCAGTTCGAGGAGGCTAGGGAGGGACAATTTCAAATTCTTAATTCGTATATATAAATAGCAACTCCGGACAAAGGTAATTATATTATAGAAAAAGTTAAATTATATGTACAATTATTTAATTAAATTATAGGTTTTAAAACGGCCGGAGTAGCCTCCGGGTACTAAATTGTACGTACGGTAGATAATTTAGAATTTAGTTTCCGGAAGTAAAGGAATAAACGTCCGCCTATTAATATAGATATATCCGTAGAAGATACTACAATCGGCTATAGCTGCGCTAATAATAGTCCTAAAATGCTGGAGGAACGCTTTATACTTAGGGTTTTAGAGGATTGTAATAACTACTAACGCCTCTAAGGACGCCCAATAAATAATATTAATATAATTATTAATAGGAGATTCCGTATTTAGAACGGAGAGTTGTATTAGTAGTTTAGCTAGCGGTGGGCCCTAATTTTTAGGTAATAGGAATATTCGTATTTTATTTATAATACGGTCATTATTTATATTCTATTTATCCGCCGGTATATTACTAAATAAGCGGAATAGTATATTAGGTATAGTAGTATAGGACCTAGGACAGTAAATAATTTAGAAGTAAAAGTTACTAAAGAATTCGAATTACTAAATTTAATATTAATTAAATAACTTCGTAGAAATAAAGTACTAAAAGCCTTTATAGTCTATAACTATTTTAATTAGATCCTTAATACCCTATAATCTGGAATATTATTCTTTAAATACTTTAATAATATTAAAGAATTCTTTATTATAAATTTTATAATTATATTCAGTAAGTAAATATTTTAATAAAAAAAAGGTAATAGGGTACTATTATTCCTCCTTATCGATTTAAAATAGGACGCCCCCTAATACTTAATTTGATATATCGATTTTAATAATTGTTTTTCTTTTAAAGTAATAATAAAATAATACCGGTACTATTATAAAAGCGTTCTTTAACCGTTTAAAAACCGTAATAGCGTTCTAAAGTATAGAGGAAATTTATTTATCCTAAGATATTAATATTATTAGGGGTTAGACTATTTTGGAAAACCCTTTAATAAATTGTTAGTAGAAGTTAGTAAACCTAATAAAATGCTAGAAGTCTTTAAATATTTTAGGAATACCCTAATTAAAAACTAAATTAACCTTCTTAGGGTTTATATAAAAGCCTTTTCTAAAAATAATAAGGCCTAAATATTTTATTTTATATTTATAGAATTTATACTTCCGAATATTAATAGTAAAGCCTATTTTCTTAAAATACTAAACTACTTTTTTTAAATATTATTTATAAACCGCCTTTATTTTACTAAAGATAAATATATTATTTAAATAAATAGTAATAAACTTATTTAAAATGTTAAAAAATATATAATTAATATAATACTAAAAGGAGGTAAACGCTCCAATTATATAGAAATTAATAATAAAGTATTTAAAAAGGCCGAACCTAGTAATAAAAACCGTTTTTCACTTATTACCCGGGGCGATTCGGAGCTAATTAAACGCTACTATAATATTAAATTTATTAAATTACTTCGCTTTCTTAAGGGTATTAATCGTTTTCCGGATTAGTAAGATTAAATATTTATTTTTAACTATAATATTATTTAAACCCCGGTAATTAATATTAATATAAATACCACCGCCCGGTTTTTTAACTAATAAAATTAGGGCTACTATAGGGGAAGAGTTCGGGCGTATAAACCTATTTATTAAATAGTTATCTAAGTACTTCCGAATAATATATAATTCCTCCTAAAATATAGGGCGTAAGTAGTAGTACAGGGGGTTCTAACCAGGGATTAAATCGATTTTATAATTGAAGGGCCGGTGGAGGGGTTTTATAATTGTAATAATTAGATTAAAAGCGCCCTAAAGCGGCCGGAAGTAATTAAATAAAGTATTTAAAATTTCCTAGCGAATCGGTAGCGGTTTCCTATTAAAATACTTTTAAATATTTTTAATAAAGACCCGCCGGAGTTATAGCTTTTCAGCGACCCAATTTTTATAGTCCGTAATAGTATTAGGGAAGGGTATTTCAATTAGCCTCCCTTTGAGGACAATATAGAATATAGTATTATTAAAGTTATATAACGTTTAATTTAGGTCGGTAGCGGGGTTAGTAAATTGTAGGACGGTATATAGTTTAGGGTCTTCTATAAAATGGTAAAATTGTACTAGGGTAAAAGAATAGACTTTTATACTGGGCTCTTCGTATGCAAATAAAAAATTAAGGATAGAGAATAGGTAAATAATATTATCCTTAAGCTACGAATAGCCGCCGGCGTATAATTTTCTAATAAAGGGGGGGGTATAATAATACTATTTTAAAGGTTTTAACGTCGGTTTAAAACGGTTATAGAATATAAGTTTTTAAGGTTAGATTAGGTAATTAAGGGGGGATAGTAGTATAATAATATTAATTTAAGGGGGGGGGCAGCGGGATTTTAATTATTATAACGCTCGGTAATTTTAAAATACTTTTAATTTAATCGATTGTAAGGTTATATTTTTGCAACTACAGTAGCCCTAAAATAATATTAGGGCCGCCGAGCGGCCAAATATAGAGAGTTAATTAATTTATAAAGGATTTAATATTTAGGGAGATAATATAATATTTAAAGATTTTTCCGTCCTTCTGGCCGTTTATAAATTTTAAAGTATAGGGGTAAAATAATAATATAATAGGAAAATTGTATTTTTACGCAAAAGTAGAATTAATAAAGTTTATAGGCGAGTATTTAAAATCGATTATAACCGAATAAAGGATAAGCACTAAATAGTTAGTCCTTAAAAGGCTAAAGTATAAAAAATTAGTATTAAAGCCTATAGAATATAGATATAAATTATTAAATTCCCTTATTTTTTTCTTTTAATAGCGTTTTTTATTAAAAGTTAGGCTTTTCCTGCCTCTACTTCAATTAGTATAAAAATAGCAACGAAGCCAGCCGGTTTTTTTCCCTTTGTAGTATAAGTTATTATATAATAGCCTACGCTACTATAATATAAATAGAAATCATTCTTTATCCGGCGGTTTTTCTCAGCCTAAATAAAAGGGCCTTTTTTAATAGAAAGTATTTAAACTTTACTAAGGACTATAGGGTCGCCTATATCATTAGAATATCCGGACTAAAATAAAGATATAGTAGTACTATTTCGGCCCTAATACAATCTATTAGAAATATTATTCGTAAATTTACATAAGAGTATTACTTATACATCGAAATTTATAGGAGTTAAATATATAATAATATTAATTAGGGCGTCCTAAAACTCCCAGTTAACCTTCGCTTTAAAAGTATCGACCCTCTACTATTTATTAAATTCGTAAAGGTCTACTAATTTAATAAACTTCATAATAAAATCGGCGAAAGTAAAACCGCCCTATTTAAAATAGTCTATTTCCTATACTACTTTGGTATAAACGTCGAAGGTAATATAATAAGGGTCGAACTATTTAAAGAGGTTCTAGAAATCGGAGAGGCCTAAAGGCTAAATAGAAGGGTCGAAGGGAACTAATATAATAATATTGACTTTAAACTGTATTCGGGTATAAATATCGCTAAATAAGTATTAAAAAATATAAAGGATATAATCGGCTGGAATAGGGTAAATTATATTATTAAGTGTAAATTTAATATAAATAAACAATTTTTAATTAATATATTCCTCTTATTATTTAATAAAGGAAGTTTCAACGCCCAAGAAGACGGGGGGTTCAGTACTTCGCGGCCGGTAGGGTACTATTTAGGCGGGGGTCGTAATAGGAATATAATAGAACTATTATATTTAAGTAGTAGCTTAAGCAGCCTAATCCCGTACTTATACTATAACTTTAATAATTCGTTATTGTACTTAAACTTTAATTTCCGAAGTTTACTACTAGGCCTATAAAATTTAATTATTAACCGCCTCAATTTATTATTAAAATTCAAGGACGCGTATGTAGGCGTTCGAAAATTAGGTTTCGATAACCTTAAAGTAGAATTAGAATTAGGAAAGTAAATTTAAATCCCGTTCTATTATTGAAACGAGGCCGGATAAATCGTTCTTAATAAAAAGAATAATTATATAAATATACGGCCATTCTCCTTTGGGAAAGAGGTTGTAGGTTAGGGTATTATATAGGGTTCCCGTACTAGAATCTAGCGTAAATATATAAGACGAAGTATTAGAGATAGGATTTATAGTTAGGGTAATATATAGGGTAGCTAGGTAATATATAAGGTTTCGGATTAGGGAAGGCTCGGAATTAGTACCAATTCTAAGTTTAGTTGAAAGTAAAACAATAAGGCATTGTCGGGCTTAATAACCGTAAAAGAAAAAGTATAATAAATTATTACAATGCCGACTAATAAGGACTTTAGAAAAGATATATTATTATACAAAGGGGGAAAGATTAAAAGAGAGTAGCGAAAACTCTACTCTCAAACTATATACATTATAGGGTGGAGACAGGGGCTAAGGGTATAACTCGGATTTATAGTACTGCGGTAGAGGAACGCCAAGGCTTCGGTGTCGTAGCTTCTAGTGTTGTAACAAATCTAAGCTATATTAAGAATCGGGAGATAAGCCTTACTAAACTCTACCTTATATAGAATATACTTCGTACCTATATTAAAGTCCGCGCTTATATACTTATAGTTGTAAAAGAGGTAAGGCTAGTATTAGGAAGCGTCGGGGCTGTACTTCTCGGCCGTAGTAAAATTCTAAATATAGTTTATCTTCTTCTATATATTCGTATAAATAGAGGGTAGAATACTATAATACTTAATTATAAGATTAGCCTTTGTAGCCCGAATTTTAATTTTACTTTAGCGAATAAAAGGGCTCTTAAAGAGCTCCTCCTTATCGTCCTCCTTAATAGAAATTATAATTAGCGGAATAATAAGAGTAGAAATAAGAGTAGCGATAAGTGTAATAGCGGGAGTAATAATAGGAATAGGAATTGGGGTACGAGGAGTAGCGGGAGTAAATTTAATAAGCGCTACAATAGGGGTAGGAGCGGAAATAAGCGTAGGAATAGAAGTGGGAATTTAACTAGGCGATGTAACGAAGGGGCTAAGACCGTATTATAAGAGCGGGTACTAGTAAGAGCTATAATAATAACTATATTATAATTAAAGTAAATAGAAGTAATTAGAGTACTAGCCGTACGTAGGAGCGTAGTTAGGCTAGGTACTAGTAGGCGGAAAGGGAGGCGTAGTAATAGGATTGCTAAAGATTTAAATGCTAATAGAAATAACGAATTAAGGAGGCGGCGTAACGGCGGCCGGCGTAAGAATAGCCGGAGTAAGAGTCGCTAGAATAGAAGGCTAGGAAGGGGGAATTAAAGATTACTACTACTACGAGCATTACTAAGTAAGGAACTACTCGTACTATAGATTATTCGAAAAAACTATTGTAAAATCTATATACGAATTAGAATCTAGGTTATAAAATAGCAGCGGTAAATTTACTATAATAATTAAAGGTATATATAATTTTATAATATAATTAAATTTAGCGAGGTGGTTAGAAAAGAGGAAGAAGGAAAGAGAGGAGGGGGAAAGAATAGAAGGGAATTAAAAAAAAAGTACGAAGTAGAAAGAAGAGAAAGGAAGCTAGGGGAAGGCCGGGCGCGTAAAAAGGTTATCCTAGGGTTAAGGTAGGTAGAGATAATAATTGGACGGGAGAGTTGTATAGAGATGGAAGGTATGCAACTACCTATATATAATATAACGTTAATACTTACGCTGGGGAGATAGTACGGGGAGGAGGGGGCTAATATTATAGGACTATTATTTAGAGGTCTATATCGGGCTCTATAGCCCGATTACTACTATAGCTCGCTCCGTAGCTTACAATAGTACTACGCTGCTATAGCGCTAGTTATATACCTACAACCCCCTTAAAAGGCTACCGCTATAAGCTCCACTTACAAACCTTTCTCCCTTTCCTCTTTATAGAACCTTATTAATTACTTAGGCGCAGTATTTGTGCAATACTCTACTGTCCCCCTTACAAATATTAATCTGAAATTAAAAAGAATACTGCTATCCTTATTAATATAAAGTTTTCTTCCGAACAAATCGGCATTAGCAAATATTGAGAGGAAATTAAAAACAATCAGATTATACTTTATAAAAATACTTGACGAGATCAGAACGGGAGGGAACCTAGCGAAAATTCCGAAACCCAACTTCGAAGACCCTACGAAGAAGAACGAACTATTAGAAGTATACACCCCGACCGACTTCGCCTTGCGTATAGCCAAGTATTAATAATTAAGAAATAAAACAACAACGAAGAAGTATCGACAAGCACTCGCTAAAAACCTAATAAATATAAATACTTTATAGGCCTCCAACGCCTACGGACAAGAATAAATAAATAAATTAATTAATAAAATCCGGATATATATAATTAATTATAATATATTATTAATCCAAATTTCTAGGGTAGAAGTTTTTGGATATCCTTACCTTAAGAACGAAAATATTAGACTTTAAATAAAAGACGCGGCTAGACGGAACGGCCCGCTAACACTAATTCTAAATAGTAATAAAGAGATAGCCTCATCCGGAATCGAAATTCAAACCCAATCTTTAATATTAGAAGTAGAAATACTAATCTTAGGGTTATATATAAAGAACTAACAAATTAAGAGAAATACCTTTAAAATTTTAAAATTCTCGCAAAATCGCGTATTTACTATAAAAACTATAAATAATATCAATATCTAATAGAATAAATATAGTATAATAATTAGAAAATAGGCCAATACTTTAAATAAAGTAAAATTAGTAAAAAGACTTTATTTTTCCTAGAAAGATTATTTCGCCCTATCGCTTAACGATTTAACCAAAATAGAAATTATAGAATATACTATTAACCTTACAGAAAATTCCCAGTTATAGACTTTTCAACCTATCTAATACTTTAAGGATATAAAGGTATTTGTAGAGAAAATTTTCCTAGTAATAGAAAAGGCGGATATAATCTTCTATAGTAATTCGCCGTATATAACTAATACTTTGTACTCTCTAAAGCCCAATGCGAAAACGAAAGAGGAATAACGAACCGTCTATAATTTCCGGCTAATAAATACTAATACTATTAAATTAGTATATTCTTATTATAATATAAAAGCTAGTACGGACGATTTATTTATTGGAAGAATAATAGTAATATTAATAATAGATATAAAAAATAATTATTAGGTTGTAGGAGTAAAGTTAGGATACTAATAAATAATAGGAGTGTAGATACTATATAATATATTCTTATATAACCGCATACCTTAGGGAATAAAGAATTCTATAATAATATATATTCGGATAAAAGATATAGTATTCGGAATTTACCTACCGAGGATAGTAATTCCAAATAGAAATATATACGGGGAATATAGTAATCTAATAAACAGATTCCGAAAGAATAGTAGAATCGACTTCGATGCAATATATAATTAAGTAGAATTGAAAGTAAGTAAGCTAAGTAATAAAGAAATCTAATAATTAAAGAGAAAAGGGAAGGAGATATTGTACTTCTTAGTAGAATTATTTATTCTAAGGTATAATATAGATTTAACGAATATACTCTCAATTTATATTGATAATTATTATATAGCCAATATGGATTTTTAAATATATTTATAGTTTTTATTCGAAAAATACTTCCCCTAAATTACTTTTAGACTAATTCTATTAGTAGGCAAGAAGATAAAATTATTTATAAAGAATATAGAGACGCTAGGTTTCTATATTCGGGATGGGAAAATCTTATTAGCTAAGAAGTATAAACAAAAATTCCGTAAGTAAGCGGATAAGTAGAAAAGAAAACCCCTAAAAATATAGGAAGAAGTCTAATAATTAATATATCTAACCTTATTCGTTTGTAAACATATCCTGGGGCGAATAGGTTTAATACGGGTATTATATAACGCCTTTTATATTCGGATTTTAAAAAAGATAGTAAAAGGGGGGAAATTAATATAAATAGAAGTAATTAAAAGAGAAAACCCGGAGTGGGAGAAAATATAAATAATAATAGTAAAAAGTATTCACGAAATAATTAAAGATAACGTACTAATCGGCGTCGATTATAAATAGAGAATTTATATTGCGTTAAATATAAATAAAATAGGAATAGGCGTAGTAATATTTTAAATTAATAACAAAGACCTAGTAAAAGAATATAATAAAAAGAAATATTGGAAGGATATTAAGATTAATACGTTTATATTTTAGAATCTAACGGATATAGAATCCCAATATAGTAACCCGAAGAGGGAAATATTAGTAATAGTAAAAGCGTTGAAAGAGACCTAATAAATAATTTAGACTTTAGAATTCCCAATATATATTTATACCGACTATATATTTATTATTAATACTATAATATAAAGTTAACAATTTATTTTAAAGTAGCGAAATAGATAAATATAGTAATAGGATTTAACGTTAGCTTCTATTACCGTTTAAATACGGATAAAATTATTAGAATTATTAATAGTTCATTACAATTAACACTAAAATTATATAATCCTCTTAGAATAAACTTAGGAAGGGAATTTCTAATGAGGGGAATATTTATTGGGCTAAAGAATATTATACTATTATTTTTATTTAGAATAGGGAATATTATAGATTTAAAATATTCGGAGCTGGGAGGGTTAGAATAGTATAGAAATATTATTACTTGGCTAATTGTAGGAAATAAAGGTCTAAAATATTAAGAAAAGCCGGATAGGAGAAAAATTAAAAATAGAATAACCCGATTCTATCTATTGGAAGGGAAATTATTAAAGTTTAATATTAATAACGCTTTAGTAGAATATATAATCCCTAGGGAATGGGAATAAATTCTACGAAAAGTATATAATAAATATAAATACTATTCGATTGAAACTATATTCTGAAAGATCCGTAAAAGATTCTAGTAACCAACTAGAGTAGCTGATATTATTAATTATTATTAAACCTACTAAATTTATTAATAATATTTGAAAAAGAAATTAATAGCCGCCTTAAGAGCTATTTCTATTTTCTAATCTATAGTTTTATTTAGTATTAACTTTTTAGGACCGATCTCTCTGAAGGGGGTAGGGGGGAAAGGATATATTTTAATTGGCGTTGATTACTTCTCCTATTTTATTTTGGCTATAATGTTGGAAGAGGCTACGGCTTTAGTAGTTACTAATATATCATTATATATATAATTCCTAATTTTAGGATAGTCCTAACGGACTTATTCGGATAATAGGAGGTATTTTCGAAATACAGTATTATAAATTATCCTAACTAATTATAAGATAGAAATATTATTTGGTCTAATAACGAACCCTAAATTAATAGGCTTAATAGAGAAATATATAGGATTAATTATTAATTAATTACGGAAATAGGCAATGTTTTAGGAGGGGAGAGAATTTGAAATTTGGCTGGCTGTACTCCTATTTATTATTAGTAAACTAAATGCTAAATTCGTATCAAATATTAGTATAATACTTTTTAAAGCGATATTAAGGTTGTAGCTGGAATATATCGAATTTACTGACGAGACGACTAAATAATGCGAAATCTTAACATAAGAGCCAATTAAAGATAGGGAATCTTTTAATAAAGTATTTGCTTTTATAAATAAGAGAGAAAAGGATAGAGTTAAAATAGAGGATATATATATATATTGAGAGTAACGAAGAATAGGGATGAGAAGCCGAAGAGATAATTTAGTGTAGGAGACTAGGTTTGGGAGTAGAATCGGGATAAATCTCATTCTAAATTTAAGCTAATATAAGTAGGACCGTAGGTTATAACGGAAATTGTAACGCTATAAATATATAAAGTGAGATACGTTAATGGTAGAGGAGTAAGAAGGAAATTATATGTAGATTATATTAAAGAATATTGGGAGCGTGTGGAGTGGGTTGAAGAAGACTCTTTACAAGATATGGAGGAGGTGGATGTAGTATTGTTTGAGGAGCTGAAGAAATAGATGGCTAAAGAGACAGGGATTGAGGAGGGGATTTCACTTTATCCGGAAGCTCGGGTTGAAATTGTTTAGATTCAAGATGACGAGGGTTTTTGGTGGAGGAGTTTTGCTTCGAGGACGAAGCTATTTTGAGAAGGGTTGGGAGGGTGCTGAGACCCACTTGTTGTGTGTTACGTGCACAGGCCACTCTTAGCCTATTTAAGTTAGCTTGGAGGGGGTCTCTTCAGATCCTCTCCTCTTTCTACTCTTTAGCCGACTTTGAACCAATGAGAAATCATCACTTTTTAGTTCCATTGCGCCACTTCGGTCCTTCCTCCCAAGACCAAATACCAAATGCCAAGGCGTCATCGGAGTGGCGCCCGGGCTGCATGAGTGCTGCGCGAAGCCCCAATGCATGCTACCTCTACGATCCAGAATGGATGTTTGGCATTCGTTGGGCATTTCGCGGGTTGCATCGATGCATCCTTTTTCCGTCTTCCACCATCTGATTGCTAGACTAACATCCATACGTCTTTCGTCGTCGTCGTCGTCGTCGACTACCATAAAGCATTGGAGCGCAGAGCTCTGAAACATTGGCAGACGGTAAAGCGACGGAAACTCCGAAAGAAACAAGTGACGAAGGGAAGCGAGAACGGGAGTGCCGGAATTGATCACCCGGACTGACTGGGCTGTGTGACGGAGAAACTCGAATCGCCAGCTTTTTAGCCCGGAGGAGCCAAACAAGAACTAGAGGTAGTAGTCACGTCCTGGACGGCGTCAGCAAAGACCCTGAGTTCGGGTACAACCACGAGACCTTACTTACCTTATCTCTTACACTATCTCATTGCCTTTTTCGTCACGTACAACCTTTTTTTGCCCCTGTTCTTTCGCTTCAACGTTATAGTCCTGCTCTGCCCCTCCGCAACGATCACCTCGCTTCCACGTAGGAAGAAACTAGCCTGGGACAGACGGGCGACAAACTACGAGCTAACGGCCCTCGCTGTCATCACACCTTGACCTCTCTACCTCTACCTCTACCTCTATTGTACTGTACCCCTCGTTACCTCCTTTCCTGGTGTTGGCTAAAGACCTGCCGCCCGTCATCTAACGGGAAAGAGTTGGAACTTTGTTTGTCGTGTTGGTGTTGAGCCTGCCAACTTTTGGTTGTTCCTACCAGCTCTTACCATTTACCTACCTATATACTTGCTACCAATACACCGCCTTTCAGCCAAATAGACCTCGCCTTTTCCGTCTTTCGTCCAGTCCTGACCGACCTCTCGTTTAAGAGCCAGCCCCAGTGGTGAACACTTCTTACGCAAAGGCACCAGCTTCCCTCCGTCAACTCCAGTTCAGTTTGAGCAAACACCACTCAGTCTTTTGGCCGCCATACCTGAACCAAGCCACACAGTAGGTATCTCACCTACAACCAAGTTCCTTTTTCGGACACTGGCACACGAACAAGACTGCGCCGAGCATTACAAGAACGACAACACCCATACGCGCCATAAGCCAAGAGGTGCAACACTGCCCACAAGCCTGCGCAACCCCATATCTTACCTTGGCTGCCCCACCAAAGCATACGTAAGGGACTCTATTTGAGGCAGGGCCCGGCACTCTCATACTACATACCAAGTCTCGCCGCGCGGCAAGCATATCATCTACATACAACGACTCGTACCGTATATAATCCCGAGAACATCTCTCCTCTCTCATTCCAAATATCGAGAGCCTCAAACTGATGAACGAGGGTTCTTGCAATAGTGCCTACTAGTCGAACACAATACCCCTTCCGGCAAGCATGTCATCGAATTCCGCCGAAATCGGCGAACTGTCACCACAGCAGCAGAACAAGGAAGCCCAGAGCAATGGCAGCTCCGCCGTAGAGCCCAGCAATGCTTTGTCCAGCGGTCTTCCTACCCGCTCAGCAGTCCCAGCTCCGCTTACAGCAAACAAAAGCCCGGCGGTCGATGGACAACAGGATAACCAGGCGCTGGGATCTCCACGACATATGTTGACGGGAAAACAAGAACACTGTAGGTGGATGTGCTGGTTTTGCCCCTTTTGAAGGAATACCTATCCCTTTGCCGAAATAAAACTACACCCGGGAGCACATCTGATCTGGAGGAAGCCTCTGACTAACGATCCACCCAACCCTTGGAACAGATCTCAAGCGGGAACTCGTCTCGGAGCAGGTAAAATGGGAGATTTCGGAGCTGAACTCGCCAACCGCCTTGCGACGCTTTGGAGCCCCCTTCAAGTCCGACCTTGGGGAGATCTCGCCGCTGGATTCTGAGCTGCCGATCCTACGGTACATCTTCGTACACCATGTTCGCGAGTTCCCTTTTCTCGACAAGGCGAAAGAGAAGGAGTTCTGGCAGGATAAGTTGCAAGTGGTATGGTTTCCCGTCCTTTTGGTCCTCCTACGAAGGCACTGCGACCCCGAAAAGAAGAAGAAAAACATACGTCATGGATTGGGCTTCTTGCTGACAACAATTCGGAAACATGATAGTTTCTCGAATCCTTTGCGAGCAAGAACATCTCATCATCGGAAGATCGCCTCGAAGAAACGAAGCGCAGGAAGCTCGCGTTGAAAGCACAGAAGTTGGTCGAGTTGATGATGGTGTCAGGTGTCCGTACATCTTCTGGGTTTGAGGAGAGGATACGGTTCTCCGAGCTGGAAATCGTGGACGCAAACGCAATTGATACCGGGGTTCTCTCTTCCATGCCAGAGGGCAACTACTTGCATGGGTGGGATGTCAACATCGCCGGAGTTCGCATAACCTCGATTAAGCGAAATATCCGGTACCATAAGCATGCTGTACGTCTCGCCTTTTGGATAACTGTGGTGAGGATCCCCAGACTGACACCAGGCAGGAATTCTTGCTTCGGGTAAAACGAAAAGGAGAAAAGGAATACTTCGTTGGAAGGCGGTACGGGGACTTCAGCAAACTTTACAAGAATCTTCGGCTCGAGTTGCCCGGCAAAGTCCTCCCCGTTCTTCCCAAGAAGAACAAGACGAGCACGACAGCAACGGGCCTTTTTGGTGGTGGGGACGACTCGGAGGTTTCGTCTATATCATCTGGTTCTACACAGATGGTTAGTAAGGATGCTCAACCGAACGGCGAGAGCGGGAGCACGGGCGGTGTCTCGAGGTTTCTTTCTGTGAGAGGTGAGTCATTGTCTTATGATGCGGCTACGAGAACATGAAGCTTACCGGTTTTTAGAGCATCGCCGTACAGGCTCGTCGTCTTCTAGGCGATCATCTCCTCGTCGGTCTGTGGACGATCACAGGTTGGATAGCCCGAGGAAAGAAGAGGTCTGTGCCACTTTTGATACCTTACAAGAGTTAATGGCTAACACTCTTCGTAGAACGTAACGCTCTTCCGCGAGAGCCAAAGGATATCCCTCCGCGCCTTCCTGCGCACCCTACTACAAAACCCACAGATTGCTCATACAAAAGCCATATCAGACTTTTTGACCAATAATCCTACAACCCTCAAAGATGAGGATTTGGAGGACATTGTCCGTCGAAAGAAGATGGATGAGAAGAGGGTGGAGGAGCAGAAGAAGTTTTATGAAATCGCCCGGAAGCGAGCGGCGGATTTGGATGTTTACATGGAAAAGTAAGTCTCATGCGGATGAAGTCAGGGATTCCAGTGCTGACAATAACGTCTTGTAGGTTCCGACAAGATATCGTTGAACATAACGGGTTGACCAATTTGTTCAAGGAAATCAAAGAGAAGGAAACCATTCAGGATCTTAGCATCCAGTACCAGAAGTTTGCCGAGTGGCTACGGATAGAGGTCGCTGCCACGATATACCACCTGTTCCTCGCCGAAGACAACTCGCCTGAGCTGTTTGCCCAAGCGAAGAAGATACATTCTTTGATTCCCTACACGATTATGAAGAACGTCATTAGGATCGCCAACCCCGCCGCCGTCATGTCCAACGTTCTCGATATCTTCCTGGCTCAACCTTTCGGTACCAGGTCCTTGATGCAACGCATATTCTCCCTGACCCTGAACGACGGCATCAGGAGCGTTCAGAAATCTATAGACGCGCTCGCTGCCAAGATCGGCGACCCCGTGTTTGTGGACAAGCTTAAGCAGTTTTCAGATGCCGACGAGCCCCTTAAACTTGCGATCAGGGAGGAGGCTGTCCAAGACGATGTCGACATTATCGTTGCGATCCTGCGATCAGAGCAGATCTACCCGGCTCTCAATGCTGACCAGGTTACGCGACTGTACAATGCATATGTGGCTTTCAACAGTGCGGTTGAGAACGTGGACGAGGAGCTCAAGCAGGGCGCTCAGCTCTTCTCGTATCTCAAGCAGCTCATGAAGCTCTATCTCAGACAGAGGGACAAGTCTATGATGCTCAATCTTATTGAGGAACCTGTCACCCTGCAGCTGTTCAGAGATCTGTTCACAATCTTCTATGAGCCGCTTGTCAGGGTGTACAAGTCGGCGAATGTCTACAACAGCGTCACCGACTTTGCGGTGTTCGTCGATGACCTAATTCAGGTTGTTGAGAAATGTCGGGATCAGGATGCGTCTGCGGATCCTAACCAGACCGTGCAGGCGTTCATCGATTTGTGCCAACGCCACGAACAACACTTTTACAAGTTCGTCCACGAAGTTCACACGCATGACAACGGCTTGTTTACTCAGCTGATGGGCTGGATTGAGGGCATCCTTGAGTTCCTACGTCACGGACCAAAGAACGGCACGCTGGATATCAACGCGTTGTTCGAGGGAGCGGTGCAAAGCGGCGCAATTGACCATGACAAGGCGATAGACGAGATCAACAAGCTGATCGCGTGGCAGGAAGCCCGCAAAAAGTGGCACCAGGACAAGACTCGCCAGAAGATGGCGGCAGAAGGAGGTAGCATGGGTATTGACGCGGTGCCTGGAGGGTTCAGCGCCAGCGACTTTGGCCTGGACCAGATGGACCTGGAGGACATGCAGTACGAAGACGACCTGTCGGACTCGGAGGCGGAACAGGAAGTTCAGGAGGAGATGGACCCCATCGATGCCGAGCGGAGAAGGAGGGCCAAGAAGCAGGACCGTCTACGGCGGAACGCCGGAGAGCCCACGAAGCCGGAGGTTTCGGAGGTCCACAAGCTCAAGGACGACTTTTTGGCAAAGCTGAGACAGGTACTTGCCCAGTAGTGCAGTGCAGTCTAGTCTCGTGTGATCTGGTGTAGAGGGCTTGCGGGTGAGTCACAACTCTACAACGTATTTTACTGATACAAGTCAAATGACAATAGAGTAATGATTATCGCCATCATCCCAAAGGCAAAGTATGGTAATGGGGTGTTTCGGGATCAAGGAACTTCAGAGAGAAACACAAGTGAGGGTTCTCCGGCATGAGCCGGGCGAACCGGACAGGGATACCGGCGAAATTTACGATACAGAGCAAAACGTACACGGATTTCTCGGGTATAGCATGACATCACTGGCGATGTGTTTGGAATAAAGATGAGGAAGGAGAGCAATGATGCCTCAGTTGGTAGTAGTTTGAGTGGGGAAGAATGCGAGTAGCATAGCACCTAATGTCCTGTAGTTCTTTTCATAACGTTTCAAATAATGTCTGTAATATCTCGTTATAAACCTACCATGTACATGTTCTTGGGATGTCCCGGATGACGGGTGTTGTACACTAAGTACTATGCTACACTACAGGACGACAACGTTCAGGGGTTTGTTCGATTTGGCTGTCCGTGAGTGGTTCATAATTGGCATGCCGAGGATAAAGATTTGGCTTAGGGTGTGTCCGATACAGCAGTAAATGGCACCAGTAAATATCTTGGCAGGTTGTGGAAGTACAAACGTCGAAAAAATAGTCAGTGCATTTACGAAAAGGCATTTCCGCACCTCCAAAGGTCCGGAAACAATCTTCTGTAAATTTGGCCTGCCAAGACCTTCTGAACCAACCACATGCCACGAATCCATGATAGTGGAGTAATGCAGCCGCCAAGCCATTTACTGGTCCAACGAGAGCTTGGAAAATCTTGAGAAATTGTTAGAGAATACACCGGGTAAGTGACTTTCGTAGGAAATTAACCCATTTTTGTCGAAGTACCTTACACGGACCACAGCTCTCTCTGATTTACGGATTCCATTTACTGGGCCATTTACTGCTGTGTCGGACACACCCTTAGAAGGACGACCCCACTGTAGAGGCACCGCCTGCACATGTTTTTGGATACACCTCCAGCGAATCTCGAGTCGGCGCCCACAACAATGACAACGTGACCTGTCTTTGAAAGTAAGATGGAAGACGTCGTCATGGGGTTGGAGGGCTAGAGACGAGAGCCTTCTGGAGCAACAACAACAACAACGGCGAGAGAAAGAAGGAGATGCGCCGGGTTTGGAAGTTGCCGTCTCTTAGATCTCTCGGGTCTCTGCAGGGAACAGAGATCACGGGCATCATCCGAGGCTAACACGCCATTGGCCCTGGCTGCGCGTTCGCCAGCCTACGGTAAGAACAAAGTGGAAGCCAGGCACTGATCGCTGTGTAGAGGGTTAGGGGTTTGTCAGCATCCGGATCGTTGAGGCTCGACAGGGCAGCTTGTGGAGGGGCACGGAAGAGCAGACGGCGACCCTCGACGGGGCGGCGGTTGACGGTGGAGCCAGACGTAGCGCGGGCCACATGCCGGCAACTCGGGTAATACATTATTTGTGATTGGTCGGCTCTTTGGTCGAGTGAGTGCGGATCGGGTCTTGGAATCGTCGAAACCGAAACTGCCCTGCATGGACGTCCTTTTGTCTGACAGTGGCAAGCCCACTTTTGGGTCGTGCGGAAGTGGAAGGTAGGTATCTTTCAGTGAGGATGGATGTGGTTGCGGTGCCCGTTCGGCAAGCAAGGGAACTGGAGGTGCTCTCGAGTCCAACAGGCCAAAGTGCCACTGGGTCGGCTTGAGTGAGTGAGGTGTGGGTGTAGAAGCCAATTGTCAAATATTTGCTACGTGACCCCGACTCCCGAGCCCGTAGGGAAATTCGCAATTGTAATAATCCAACCCGGGCCACGCCGTCCACCACGACCACCACCACCACCACTACCCACTCCATTCCCGTCGTACCCGTCCATCCTACCACTACCTACCTATCCCCAAAAACCCACCATCCCGTCCCGCCCGTCCTCCCCCCCTTCGACACCTCACCTACTCACCTATTGACTGTCAGTAGTAGTGAAGTGTTGTTGAACAATGTCCTCTTTGGCTTGGAGAAAGTTGGCTGCGGCGCCCACGGTGAGTGCTTTTCCTGTTCATTCAACTGGACCTCGGTGCTGTTTTGCGTGCGCGCATTGGCACCCTTGCAGAGCCGAGGAACAAAAGCGGGGAGAAATCAGGTCGTGAGGAAGAGGAGGAGAGAGAATGAAGCTCTTCGGGGTCTACAGTCGCGGTATTAGAGAGACAGGAAGCGCAGCAGTCTACATACACCGAGAGAAAAGAACATTGTCACTGACCAGAGTCTCGTCTTCACCAGCTCGCGCGTGCCGCCAGCAGAGTCCAGAACAGAGCCTTTTCCTCGACAAGGCCGGCCGGTGAGTCCGAAGCATCCCGTCCTCCCACCCTCCGATCTCCCCGTTCCGCCTTCCGCCGTCGCACGCACTGCGCTTCACGGATGCCGCAAAGGGTACTATCTATGTTCACCCAAGGCTAACCGGCGACATCACAGCCCGCGTCATCGCTCCCGGTCCTCTCCGTGCTAAGGAGGCTTCTCCCCATCTCAGCAGCAAGTACCATGTCATCGTACGTGATATCCCATGCTATCCGATCACATGGAAAATCCCGCCAAAGAGGTGTTGACACGATCTCCCCTTTCTCAGGACCACGAGTACGATGCCATCGTTGTCGGTGCCGGCGGTGCCGGTCTCCGTGCCGCTTTCGGTCTCGCCGAGGCCGGCTTCAACACCGCCTGCATTTCCAAGCTCTTCCCCACCAGATCTCACACCGTCGCTGCCCAGGGTGGTATCAACGCTGCGCTCGGCAACATGCACGAGGATGACTGGAGGTGGCACATGTACGACACCGTCAAGGGCTCCGACTGGCTCGGTGACCAGGATGCTATTCACTACATGACCCGCGAGGCTCCCGCCTCCATTGTCGAGCTCGAGAACTACGGCTGCCCCTTCTCCCGTACCGAGGACGGCAAGATGTAAGTCTCTAACCCGGGAAACCGTGCTGTCCGGAGCGCCCGAGGATGATTGCTTACAGTCTACCCTCTACAGCTACCAGCGTGCTTTCGGTGGTCAGTCCAAGGAGTTCGGCAAGGGTGGCCAGGCCTACCGCTGCTGCGCTGCTGCCGATCGTACCGGCCACGCTCTTCTCCACACCCTCTACGGCCAGTCTCTCCGCCACAACACCAACTACTTCATCGAGTACTTCGCCGTCGACCTGATCATGCAGGATGGCGAGTGCCGTGGTGTCCTCGCCTACAACCAGGAGGACGGCACCCTCCACCGTTTCCTCGCCAACAACACCGTCCTCGCCACCGGTGGATACGGACGCGCCTACTTCTCCTGCACTTCCGCCCACACCTGCACCGGTGACGGTTCCGCCATGGTTGCCCGTGCCGGTCTCCCTAACCAGGATCTCGAGTTCGTCCAGTTCCACCCTACCGGTATCTACGGCGCCGGCTGCTTGATCACCGAGGGTGCTCGTGGTGAGGGTGGTTACCTCCTCAACTCTGAGGGTGAGCGTTTCATGGAGCGTTATGCCCCTACCGCCAAGGATCTCGCCTCCCGTGATGTCGTTTCCCGCTCCATGACCATGGAGATCCGCGAGGGCCGTGGTGTCGGCCCCGAGAAGGACCACATCTACCTCCAGCTCAGCCATCTCCCCGCCGAGATTCTCGCCGAGCGTCTCCCCGGTATCTCTGAGACCGCCGGTATCTTCGCTGGTGTCGATGTCCGCAAGCAGCCCATCCCCGTCCTCCCCACCGTTCACTACAACATGGGTGGTATCCCCACTCGCTACACTGGTGAGGTTCTTACCGTCGATGAGCAGGGCAACGACAAGGTTGTCCCTGGTCTCTTCGCTTGCGGTGAGGCTGCTTCCGTCTCTGTCCACGGTGCTAACCGCCTTGGTGCCAACTCTCTTCTCGACTTGGTCGTCTTCGGCCGTGCCGTCTCCCACACCATCCGTGACAAGTTCACTCCTGGCTCTAAGCTGAAGCCCATTGAGGCCGATGCCGGTTCCGAGTCCATCGAGGTCCTCGACAAGATCCGCACTTCCGACGGCCCCAAGAGCACCGCCGAGATCCGCCTCGCCATGCAGAAGACCATGCAGCGCGACGTCTCCGTCTTCCGTACCCAGGAGTCCCTTGACGAGGGTGTTGAGAAGATCACCCAGGTCGACCAGATGTTCGACCAGGTCGGCATCAAGGACCGCTCCATGATCTGGAACTCTGATCTCGTCGAGACCCTTGAGCTCCGCAACTTGCTCACTTGCGCGTAAGTGGCCCCTGCGATGATTTTGAAAAAAAAAAAAAGAATGGTGAACAGATACTGATGAAATTGCGAATACAGCACCCAGACCGCCGTCTCCGCCGCCAACCGCAAGGAATCTCGTGGTGCCCACGCCCGTGAGGATTACCCCGAGCGTGACGACAAGAACTGGATGAAGCATACCCTCTCTTGGCAGAAGCAGCCCCACGGCAAGATCGAGCTCGGTTACCGCCGTGTCATTGACACTACCCTTGACGAGAAGGAGTGCCCTCCTGTTCCTCCTTTCAAGCGTGTCTACTAAAGAACTCAACGACTGCGCGATTTATGATACGAATTCGATAATGGAGTCGTGTTTTATCCGCTGAAGAAAAAACGTTCTTCATAAGTTATAACCTCATATGGTGCCATTGTCGGAGTCGGTCCGGTCGGTCGATGTTTTTATATGATCACAGGTGGTGGTGCAACATACGAAATTATCAACAAAAGACGTTGACAAATTCGCCAAAAAGCTCTCCTGATACTTCGCTAAATGGGGTGCGATATCAATGGAGCCCTTGGCTGAGTTGGTAGGCGCGGTTGGTTTCTTGCTACGTGCTTTGCGTGCGTCCATTGTACAGGTTTTTGGGAGAGAAAGAAGCATACATGAATATTGCATATAACCCGGGATGGAAGGGAAGATAGGGAACGACAAGCGAGGGTTGGAAAAGAAGAACAACCGAATCAGGGGTCCTAAATCGGGTGGTCAGGCCTCAACGGTTGGACGAATACCCTAAATTTTGCTCTCGACCAACTTTGGATTATGGTTGTCATACCTTAGACGCAGTCGAGAGAGAGAGACAGAGAGGGGTGGAAAGATCGAAAGAAAGGAGGAAAGAAGGGTGATCGAAAGGATTGCATGTGGATGTAAGCAAGCTTAAATACTGTAGTCTTGTTTATAGCTTTAACGGACTTTTTTTTTCTTCGCGACGAAGGTCTGGCTCGTTACCACTGATGTAATTGACTCTTTCGTCGACGATTGATCATTTTGACGCTTTGCTTATATCTCCGGCATGTACCCTTGTGGTTCGCCGAAGACAACATTCGTCGGGAATGAGTTGGAATTTAACTACCCTTTTTCTTCTGGGTACAAAAAAAACCTAAGGAGCAGGGGAATGTCACTTACGTGTTAAGCGTTTTTGAAGGGTGATGTAACAACCGTTTTGAAATATCAATCTCAAGAAGCTAACCGCTGAGAACATACAGACACCAGAATTATGATAGCTGTCTACCGACAGGCAATACCGACATGAACCCAACGCCTGAACACCATGCGCTTAACCATTGTGCAATAGCTTCGTTACGAACCTCGCCCTTCGGTACAATCCAAGTATTTTGTTACCCGATCGGTCCCGTCTGTATCGCGGATACAGTGATCTCGCACCCTCCTCAGTTAACATGTTTTTTTCTCTTTGGTCCAACTCTCGACTCACCAACACCATCCTCAAGCTCCCCCCTCAATTTGAAGCCTTGACAGACTCTGGCATGATCTCAACCTTCTCGCAAGCGGTATACCAAATCGCCGCCTCGATGATCTTGCAAACAATTCGTAGGTCGTTTTCATCTGTTCACGCCACACAGTCTTGTCAGCCCATCCACCTCAATCTCATCTCTGTTGGGCCACACAAACAAGATCATAGGAATTACTAGTACTCACCTCTAGGCGCATAAACCATAGTAAAAGTCTCCGGCACTGGACTCTTCACCGGCCACCACCACCACCACCACCACCAAGAAGATTCCCCCTTTTCCCCCCCTTTTCCACCAGAAGAAGTACCACCACCACCACCACGACGATGACCCCTCGTCGACCAAGCCATAGGATGTCTCTCCCCCCACCCCTTCTCCAACACCTCCTTGATATCATCCGGATGCAGATTCGTGTGCATGCTCCTGTCCGAATGCGTATGGATATGGCAGATCTCCCCGTTTCCACAGACGTTTACGGGGTGGCGCGAGAACAAAGCGAACCCGTGTTTTTCTAGGCAAGACGTGGCGGTGACGAATCGATTAGGGTATCGGTGCGCAAGAGACTCGAGCGAGCTGCGCAGCGCGTTGTAGATGGGGAGGGGGCCGGCCTGGTTGAGTTGTCTTTGCGGGGCGAGGCCGGCGACGGAGGGGCGGGGGCCGGGGCGGTAGGGGAGACCACCGGAGGAGGCTGCTGCCTTGTCGTTGTCGTTGTGCCCGGTGGGATCATTATTATGATGATGGTTATTATTGATGGCCAGGATACCCGCAGAGGGAAGCTGGCTCGGATCCCTCTCCGGCGCCTGCAACGGGTCGCGGATGGTGAACAAGCGATAAAAAGTCAGCCGGGCGTAGCCCGATGGGGTCGGGGGTGTCCCGCCGGGGCCGAGCTTGAGAAAGTTGAGATAGTCGTTGTGGATGAGCAGCATGATGGGCACGGAGATGATGGTGGCTTCGAGCAAAGCGCGGTGCACAAAGTGCATCCCCAGGACGGTCAGGATGGAAACGGCGAGGAGGGCGGAGGCGTCGAGGGTTATGTAGAAGGGGTCTTGCCGGATTACCATGTTAACTTGAGAGGAGGTCGCTGTCACGGGCTCGTCGGAGGAGGATGAGGAGGTTGGTTGGGAGAAGGCAGAAGGCATCTTTGGAGTTTCGGAGGTTACTGTGAGAGACATTTTAGGAGTGGCGGTTGGCGACTGAGGTCGTCGTCGCTGTTCTTGGTGGGAGTTCAGTAAAGGTGGAAGATGTGTTTGAGAGGTCCAAAGACCAAAGGGCTTTGATCGTCCTCCTGGACGTTCGTTATCGAACACAACTTGTTGGTGGTCTCAGCAACAATGGTTGAGAAATGCTGAGTTTGGCTGGGCGACAGCAGCTTTTTGTATGACGAAGGGAATGCGAGTGATCAAGCGAAGGCTGTACTGTACCTACAGGTGCACAGACGGGTGTGATGCGTTTCTTCGTTACATGAAAAGACGTGCAGTCGGGATGCAAGTCCTTTGCGCAGCCTGTTATGCGGCGGGTAGTGGTGGTGCTGATGATGATGCCCAACCAGAGAGAAGTCTTATATCACAGCTCCGACAGACTTGAAGTGAGACTCGATGCGATGGCTAGCAGCCGTTGTGAGATGAGATATCAGCGAGCACGTGCCGGATGCCTAATAGCAATAATAACAGACAGTCGAACGTGCACAATGTTGTATTGAACAAAGAAGAAAGACAAGACGACGAAAGATCCCACTGACAGCACTGCATGTCAAGGCATACCGTATCCTACCTTTGTGAAGGAAAAATGAAGGTGCAAAGTCACCATCACAACCATGTAACCCCACCCGGACCAAGGATGATATAGATTGCACGACTAGTTATATTGTACCTCTGATGTGCAATGTCCTACCAATAGGCGTAGATAACAAGCTGGCGGCATCCGCTCTTCCTCAAATCTGCTGTTGCTTGTCACATCGTAGAGAGGACCTTTCGACGTTCGGACTTACATACCAGACTGGCTGGTTCGGGTAAGGCGCCCCCACCTACATCATAATATCGGTTAATGATGTATCTGCCCGTTTAAGGCTGGGTACGATGTCGTCTGAACTGTATCTGGAATTTTATTTTTGTATAATTTGTTCATACTTCCCGCTACCTCGAGTGACAGAGTGTCGGGAATATGGTATCAGACAAAAGAGGCCGTTAAGCACTTTGATTGAGGATGGCATGTCCAAAACCAGATTGCCTCAAAGAGAGTACTCAAACATGTCGTCGAACCGAGTGGTTCGGGTTAGAGAGAGCGGACAAGTGATATACCTCTTGACGGCCAACGGTATGACTGAGGAAAACCCTCGTTTGCTAGTAATCTCGAGGAAATGACGTCTGCGGGGTGCCAATGGGAGGGAGGGCTGGTCGGTGTTTGGTATAGAAACCACGGCTCACGCAATTAGTTTCAATGTTCTGTATATGTATATGCTCTGGAAGACCGGACCTCAAACGGCTGCCTCAACCCAGTGGCATGGAATGTCTCATGGCTACCTTACGGTGGAACATTCCTAACCGTCTATCCCGCGTAGAGGTAGCGTGGCAGCGTTTCAGACTAAACTTCATAATGATGAACCTCCGCATTTCAGACTGAGGCCCGACTCTCCCTAACCTGAAGTTGAGGTGGGAGTGGTCAGCAGGACTGTTCCTTCGTCCTTGGCTTCTCCTCGAACCTCATCTATGACTTTGCAGGAATCAATCAGGCCTGGGTATGCCAAGCACACCATCACGAAGCAGACATTAGATTCAATATCCGAATCAGCATCGATAGTGTGAGGAATGCGAATGTCGTCGTCGTCCGAAGGCTGAAACAAGTCGTCGTCGTTAGGTTATCATTCTCCATGAGTCGACGTCATCCGTGGACCCAGCTCGTGGACAACATGGATTCGCTAGGTGACTGCGATTGGACGGCACTGCTTCTACCCTACTTCAGGTGACACCCTCACGACCCTGAAGTCGTCGAACCTTCATTCTCTCTTCACAGCTTCAGACAATGGTCTCACACTCACCAATAGCAGCACGAACCGTCAAATATCTGGCGTACATGTCAACACCCAGTCGATATGACAAAGAACGCCTAGAAGAAACACACCCTATCAACACTGCGGGATAGGGACAACATTCTGTCATGGCTAGAGACTCCTTGTCCTCTTCCTTCTGATCGGCTGAGCCGTCGAGGTCGTGGAACTCGAGACCAACCTCCCAAGATCAGATGCTGGTGGTTTAGGTGCGATTCGATTCGCGTATCATACCTCCGTTCTACAAGTAAAAACGCGTTGCTCAACGGCAACGGACGCATCGATGTCTTCGCCCGCGTCAACACACTGCAGCCTCCACAGCCAATCAATGCGGGGTCTCCGCACGAAAACGCCAAGGTTAACCGGGATGCAGGACCAGCCTCCTAGAACTCTCCGTCGCTGGATGCACCTTTCGGAAGAGGAACGCGATTTTTTATGATCAGTTCAACATTTCCAAAAGCGTGTATTTACTTGTACAAGCTATTTTTATTCGGGGTTGTCAGTTAGCGATAATCCAGAATCCAGTACACGACATCCAACGCGACAGGACCCGGCGTCTGCTGGTCCCACCCTAGGCGCATTCCTTAGCCGACTCGCAGAGCTTCTTATATATTCTTCAAGGTTTCGCGATCGAGCCAGGCATATGTACGCCTCTCCGGTTTGCGACAGACGGTGTTAACTGTGAGGAAACATCTCATCGAGCTATGGTTTGCTTTCCGTCTCGGAAGCCCTGAGCCTGACACTGTTATCTATCCTATGTAGTATCCCAGTTCCCATTTCCACCATGGGGCTAAGTAACCTCAACCCACTGCGGTCGCGCGATGCGAAACGTCCCAAGTTGCCCATGCACAAGCAGCTGAACCCTACAAGCTCATCATCCCCTACGAAGGAACGTTACTCCGATGTCGATGGTTCTTCGGACGATTACTCCTCCGGTGATTCCTCCGATGACTTTTCACGATCCAGACCTGAACCTCGACGGTCTCGACATGCCTCCTCCTCAGCTTCCTCGAACTCCGTCCTGATGGCGCAAAGGCTGTCACCCACCTCCCAGCGCCGCTCCCCTCGAAGACATCTCTACAGACTACCAAACAAGGTTATACGAGTGTTGTGTATCGCCTTGATCACGACCATTGTCGTCTTCATCTTCGGTCTCGTGCGAGCAAGTCAGATGGAAAACAGAAGGATAGCTGAAGGGAAGGTCGAGAAAAAGCCACCACCTCCTCCGCCGTGGGAAAACTTCAAGTTTCTTACCCGATACTATGGCGGACTCAAGACATTGGTACCTGTTGAGGAAAATGTGCCCCAATATCCCAGGTTTGAAGATGAAGCTCCCTACAATGCAAGTGCGCCCTCCGCACAGGAGGAAGGGGACAAGTCTGGCAAGAGAGATACTGCAGAAGGCTCATCAGCGGCAACCAAGACCATACCACCAAGCAAGTCATTCATGGACCATCCGGGTTCGGTTGTTCCAAACAGCCGTCAAGGGTTCCAGGAGTGTTTCCTCGACGAACAGAAATTGATACGGGTTCCCCCAATCCAATACTACGATGGCCGCCCCAGTGGATTTCCGGATAATGTTGTCGGCTCCTACGAGCTTCTTTCTCTTCCCGAAGACATCTGTTTCGACCGATTCGGCAGATATGGCCCGTATGGCTATGGCTACTCGGTCAAGACAGGAGGCCTTGGGGTTGGCGAGCACGGCGACCGAGTTGGAGCTGATGAGGTCTGGAAATCGACCAAACAGGTGGATTGGAGCAGCAACATCGACTGGGCTGAAGCTCAACGGCGGTGCTTTAAAGCCAATGAAGGCCGTTACAAGCCAGTTGCAGCACATAAGAACCCTCTTCAAGGCTTCTATATCCAGGAGCAAGACGGAAAATCAAAACTGAAGACCAGAGCGGACGTCCAATCTTCCGAGATTACGGCTACTGCGAAGCCTGCCGGAGAGAAAGAAAACGGGTCCGCCACACCTGAAGTACCCAAGCCAAAGGGCGATGTTCCCCGGTCCGCTCTTGTTATCAGAGCCTGGGACGAGATCGACTGGAACGCCGAGAAGATTCTCAATCTTCGCGCCCTTGTGGCCGAACTATCTCTCGCTTCTGGCGGTCGCTACGATGTACATCTCTTGGTACAGGTACGCAATGACGGAAGGAATCCCGTCTGGGCCGACGACGAGGCCTACCAAAAACGTATCAACGACACCATCCCCGCAGAATTCCGTGGTATGGTAACTTTGTGGTCTGAAACCCAAATGCTCGCCATCTATCAGGGTGTCCGCGACCTTTGGACCAAGGGCCCTGAACTGCCTGTCCATGGTTCCTATCGTGGCTTGCAGATGGCTATGCAGTACTTTGCCTATAAGCACCCCGAGTATGAACACTTTTGGCAATGGGAAATGGACATCCGCTACACCGGCCATTACTACGACCTGCTATCCAAGCTGGAGGCCTGGGCCAAAGAGCAGCCGCGCAAGGGCTTGTGGGAACGCAACGCGCGGTTCTACATGCCGTACGTGCACGGTACCTGGGACGACTTCAAGCAGATGGCGCGTGTGCAAACCGAGCACGGCATCGTCGGCGCCGACAACATCTGGGACAACGCCATCAAGAAGGGCGGTAACAAGGACAAACAAGAATCGCCCAACCAAGTGAAAACCAAGGGCGAGAAGAGCGTCTGGGGTCCGGAGCGGCCCAAGGACGAGAAGGACTGGTTCGAGCACGACCGGGATCCCGTCCCGCCCACCAGCTACGAGCGCGACAAGTACGCCTGGGGCGTTGGCGAGGAAGCCGACTTGATCACGCTCAACCCCATCTTCAACCCGGAGGGCACCACTTGGGAGCTGGCCGACGACATCACGGGCTACAACGAAACAAGCAACATTGGCAAGCCGCCACGGCGCGCCCAGATCATCACTGCGAGCCGCATGTCCCGCCGCCTGCTGCTTACCATGCACCGCGAGACGGCCTTCAAGAAGCACCATGCCTTCCCGGAGATGTGGCCGGCCACGGTCGCGCTCCACCACGGCTACAAGGCTGTCTTTGCCCCTCACCCACTGTTCGTCGACCGCGAGTGGCCAACCGAGTACATGGCGCACATCCTCAACGGCGGGCGCAACGGGGCCTCGGGCGGGTCGAGGACGTCCGTGTTTGGTAACCGTGAGCATAACATGAGGGGCCTGACATGGTTTTATAATGCCGGGTTCTCAGCTAATCTGTATAAGCGGTGGTTGGGGCTCAAGATCAATAATGATGGTGGGGAGCAGTTCGAGCTGAGGCCGGATAATAGCGCGGATGACCAGACGGTGTCGACGATGCGCGGCGGCGAGGGGAGGATGTGTCTGCCGCCTATGCTGTTGCATCCGGTTAAGGACGTTGTGTTGCCGGTTGAGCAGGAGGCGGAGGAGGCCAAGGTCACGATCCCAGAGTCGGATCCGTCTGCTTGAATGTTTTGCTTGTTTATTTTGTTGAGCGGCGTTTGGGCGATATGTCTAGTGATATCTCTGCTTTGGCCTCAAGTGTCTTGAGTTTGGAGAAGCTTTGAACAGGTTGGGGGTGGCGTTGGTGAATATGACCTAGATAGCAATGCATCATGCAGTAAGGTTAGACATAGAATCGAGGAATGCAAGATATCTTTCTCCGGGACATCTTGAAGACATAGTTCACATGCGTGAGACACGCTAGATTTTCGTCGTCATGTAGTAGGCAGTTCCATTATCATATCATTTGTTTTCGTATCCCCATCCGGCTGACCCATTCCAAGCGCCCAAATATGAATGGTTCCCAAAGCAACTTGTGGAATAAAGCGGCTTAAGTATTATGAAATTGTTGTTGTTATTGATGAAGGGGGGGGAGTATTCCATCCGATGGGGAGGCAGTATCGGGGTCCAGTTCAGATAACCCGCTTGACCTAGATCAGGAGTTCAGGGGTTAGCTCTTCAGTCCTAGCCGTGTCTCCTAGCCTTCTTCTTCCTCTCCTTTCCTGCCAGAGTCTTTGAAGGAGTTGTCAACATACCTCAAAGAACCTTTTCAACCACCAGACTTGGAACAGGGACTCGCCCACCACGACGCCGACGATAAACAGGTTCCACCACTTGACGCGGGCGTTGGTGCTCTCGGCCGTGTTACGGTGGGTGCGCTCGCGCACGACAATGTAGCTCTGCTCGTCCTTAACCATCTCCAACATCTCCGACAGCTTGCGCACCTCAACCTCGAGTGGGTCCTGGGGCGCGTCCGCTTCGGAAATGTACACGATGCCGTGCACATTGAACGAAACCTCCTTGGTGTTGGCGCCCCAGTGCTCGTTGCCGAAGCAATACACATACTTGCCGTCGTGCTTGGCCTCGAACGAGAAATCGCCGTTGGATATGGACTTTTCAAAGGTCTCGTATTGGTTTAGGGGGTTGGTGATCTATGCATCGGCCCTTGTTAGCTTCTCTGTTGCAGGCTTCTTTCTTGGTTCTTGCTCGGTGTCTGGTCTAAAAATCGAAGATCGATGATGATGAACAGTAGATTGGCGGTCGGGCTACGTGGGGAAAGGTGATACGAAGGGGGACGACGCACCCAGAAATCGATGTCGAGGTTACCGGCGCTGCCAAACTCGCGGTCGCCGACCTGGAAGGTCACCGTCATCTTGTCATCGCGATGGAGGTTCTCGTGGAAGCATTCGCGGCCGTGGGCGGGAAGGACGATGTTGTGAGCGGCGGCGGCGCCGAACAAGCTGGCCGAGAGCAGCAGCTTAGCTGCTGTGAGGAATTGCATTGCGATCGATTTACGAATGTCCCGGGGATGGCGATGGGCGAATGTGGAGTTTGAAGAGGATTCAACGAAGCAAAGAAAGCTTCCGTTTTCGTTTCGCGAGACGGTTTTGGGAGGACAACTTGGCGATTCACAATTACCCCTACCTCTCACAATTCTGGCAGGGCAGCAGAGTGGTACCTAGCGCGGCGCAAGGTCGGGTCCCGCCAGCAGCATGCAAAGTACCTAGGTACACCCAGCCCGGGGCCCCTTTCCTTGTCGCTGCTACCGCGAGCACCCAGGTCCGGGTGTTTGGCCTTGGCGTGTCCCAGCATGAACTGAGACTCTGGCCTATCAGAGTTGCCGGGGTACCGGGGTCCAGGACTCCCCAGGGGGATGACTGGCTTGTGAAGCTCGAGGCTATCAACAATGCCAAATGGCATCTTGGAAGCACAAAGGACTGGATAGGCCGAGAAGAACTTGAAGGGTGCCGTGTCGAATGACGAGCGATTGTGAAAATATCAAGGGATTCGGTCCAATGTTCTTCCCTACTTGACACTACAAGGTAGGTAATCTTCCAGGAGGGATGGAGGGGTACCAGCAAGGTACCTCGTTGCTCCTGCGTGCTGCTCAGCCGAGTTGATGTTGATGCAGGCGAAAAGGGGCTGGCCAGATAAGGTAGTGTAGTGGTAGCTCTTGAGTAGAGGGCATCTGGTGGACCGTGCACGCTCTGATGGCGGGGATGCAAGAGCCAAGGAGTCTGAGGAGTGGCCCCTCGAACCCACCCCAACCGAGCCAGCAGTCGTCCCCTCTGGCTGTTCTTTGGAAATCCGCCGGGGGCAACCAGGCGGCCATGCCAGGTGGGCGACCCGTGGGTGGGTGGGTGAGAGCGGGCGGGCAGGCTACTTGGTGTCGGAACGGTCGCCCTGCCCAAGAACAACTTTCAAAATCCGTGGCAGAGACCTGACGGCCGGAGACACATTCTCGCCCGCTTGCCTTCCTTCCACCACACACCGCCATCAATCCTACCACCATCCACATTCAACACCATATTTCTGCTGCCACCGGTGACGCGCATCCCAAACATCGCCGTCCCCATTACTTGAGGACAAGCCTCCCATAGTAAGTACCCCATCATTGTTGTCGCATGTCACGATCCCCTTCTCTGGCCCCCTGGCAGTCAAGCGAATCAATCACGCCGTTGCAAGGCACCTCCGTGGTTCCCATCAGCGCTGCCTGCCACAGCTTTCCCATTCCATGTCTGCCTGCCTCTACCTTCGCACTCGAACGCGTGCCTTCTGGCTGGTGAAGGACGTCGAGTGGCCAAACGACGCCAACCAGTTCGTCACCCGTCGCAGCCCTGCGGGTTTACCTTGTCCGTGGCATGCTGTTGTGTGCCTGAGGATAGCGAATGGCCGGACACCACTTATCTGTCCTCACGCGGGCCGTCGTCATTAAATGCCCACCCGCCGTCCCCATTGTCATTAATCGCACACTTCCTCTCAACACCACCACCCCGACGAGCATTCAACAGTCCATCTCGGCCACACCAACGATCCATTTGCTTACGCTTTGCCGCCGAAACAGATAATTTTCTACACTTGCAACTTTAGCGTCGCCTAATACACAACCGCCAAGATGGGCAACACGCTCTCGATATTCGGAAAGCTCTTCGATGGGCTCTTCGGCAAGAAGGAGATGAGAATTCTCATGGTCGGTCTCGACGCTGCCGGAAAGACCACCATTCTCTACAAGCTCAAGCTCGGTGAGGTCGTCACGACCATCCCGACTATCGGTACGCCACTCGCCATGCTCCCCCTTTAGTGCACATTGATGACACAGACCCACTCCTCGCGCGAACACGCTCACTGACATCTTTGCCCAGGCTTCAACGTCGAAACCGTCGAGTACAAGAACATTCAGTTCACCGTCTGGGATGTCGGTGGTCAGGACAAGATCAGGCCTCTGTGGAGACATTACTTCCAGAACACCCAGGGTATCATTTTCGTAGTCGACAGCAACGATCGCGACCGTGTTGTCGAGGCCCGCGAAGAACTCCAGCGCATGCTCAACGAGGATGAGCTCCGCGACGCCCTCCTGCTCGTCTTCGCCAACAAGCAGGATCTTCCTGTAAGCGCTACCTCTATCTACCCGATACCTGCCATGTTCAGCAGCAACAGCAGCAGCAGCAACAGTCAGCTAACATTGCGTCTTTTAGAATGCCATGAACGCTGCCGAGATCACGGATAAGCTCGGCCTTTCCAGCTTGAGGCAACGCTCTTGGGTATGTTTTGAATTTCCCTTGTCTCACATGATGCATGCCTTTGTGCCCTAACACTTATTTTTCCTTCATGTAGTACATCCAAGCCACTTGCGCTACCACCGGTGATGGTCTGTTCGAAGGTCTCGACTGGCTGTCGACTGAGTTGAAGAAGAAGAGCCCTTAAAGTGCTGGCTACACTTAATGACAATGCCCTTACTCTGCCCGGGTCCAATATCCACGCTCGGTTAATTCCGCAATACACGCCCTTTAGCAACCGAACGAACTCACCAAACATGGTAACCAGTGGTTGACGACCGTCTCACAATAATCCGCGAGGCGGTTAAAAGGGGATAGCCAGCACTCGTTTTGCACTTGTGATCACTTTTTCGGAAAGTCAGGAACACGCTTGATTCGGGATCTTGTACAGTTTGATACATCGCAAGGAGACTTCGCCTGCTGCTTTCCCTATATTTGCGTACGTTTTATGCTAAGGGGGGTACGGATACGGTTGCGGAGAGGGGGGAAATACTGGCAAGATATGAGTGTGATGATGGATGGGGGAGGAGTCTTATGAATACCAAGCTGCCACTTAACTTACCTTTATTCCCTTTTTTTCTTGTTTTTTTCTTCTTTTTCGTTAGAACCGCTCGGCGTCTATTGTTTTCTGGCCTGCTCGCTCATCATCAACTCTTCATATGCTTCAGGTGAACCAACGTTTCGTACTCGATATGTGTGCTTTTCCAACTCTGTTATTGTACCTGCTTCATGGAAGTTTCATCCGTATGTCAAAATTAGGCGAAATAAACGCATCAAGATCTCTGTACATATGAAAAGGCGTAATTCCTTCGTACTCACTTGTCTCGAAGTTTTCAGACGGCAGACACCGACTGGAAATCAATTCTGAACATCTAGAGAAAGTAGACGTCGCGAATGTAGCGACTACAGAAGCGACCAAGGAGGAACACCAAACTGGTGATCTCAACCCGTTCAACTGTTTTTACTGAAGTGCGGCAGCATACCGAGAACACATAATTACTTTTGAGCAGGATAAGTCAGCACGTATAAACTACTCAGTACTCACTGGATGTTTAAGACTGGATAGAAGTGAGAATGACCAAAAACGCATTCAACTGCTCTCTGTTCTCTGGCTGCCTACTAGTATACCCAAAGAGAATCCGTTCATAACACGAAAAAGCTGGCAAATCGACCCTCCATTCAAGAAAAAAAAACCAAAAAAAAACTCCGGATATCATGCTCTTACTGCTACTTGCCCCGTTACTTCCCATGTTCTGTTTCGTGTCCGTATGTACGTAGGAGCCGACTGTTCCTTATTTCCATACTCTTTTCTTTGTAGGCCTTTCTCTCTCTTTCTCTTTCTCCTTCGTTCTCTCTCAGCTATGGAAACACCCTAAACGCCCTACACAGCATGCTCAGCCGCATCAAGATTATCAAGCGGGACATACCCATCATCCTTATTCCTCCTCGCCGCACCGACACCCAGAATATCTCGGACCTTGCTAACAACCCCACCAAACAATCCCCATCCGGCACCGCGCTTCCTCATGCGCCCCTTAATAGGACCACCACCAATCGTGTCCATCTCAAACTCATAAAGCGTCTTATCCATCCACTTCGGCCTGGCCCAGAACTTGAGGAACAAGCTGCTGACCACAACACTAACACTGCTAGCCGCCATGGCGGCGCCCGCGCCCATGGGATGCAGGTGGTACCCAAACGGCAAAAAGATGCCCATGGCAAATGGCAGGCCAATCAGGTTATACATGCATGCCCACGCCAGGTTCATCTTGATGCGTCGGAAGATGGTGCGGGCGAGGTGCAGCGCGGCAGGGATGTCCATCAGGTCGTTGGGCCGCATGAGCACCACGTCGGCAGCCTCCATGGCTACGTCTGTCCCGGAACTCATGGCGATGCCGACGTCTGCGGTGGCGAGGGCTGGAGAGTCGTTGATGCCGTCGCCGACCATGGCGACGACGGCGCCGCGCGACTGGAGTTGTTGGATGATGGCTTGTTTCTGATCGGGCGAGGCGCTGGCGTAGACGTCCTCCGGGTCGATCCCGACGGCGGAGGCGACGGCGACAGCGGTGCTGCGTTGGTCGCCGGTGACAATGGCAGTTTTTACGCCCATGCGGTGGAGAACGGCGATGGCGGCGGCGGCACCGTCTTTGATGGTGTCAGAAAGACAGAGGTGGCCGGCGTATTTACCGTCGATACCAATGAAGATGTTGGTGGTGCCGGCTGGAGTGTTGGAGGGGGTGGACTTGTAGCGAGAGCTGGCGGCGGCTTCGTTGATTTCTTCGGCGGCGTTGATTGCGGATTCTGGGATCTCGATGTCGTTGTCCCGGAGGAAACGGATGTTGCCCACGTGTACACGGTAACGCGTCCTCTCCAGGGAAGTAGCTGGCTCAACCTCTGCGGTAATGCCCTGACCCACGGCTACAGTGAAGTTGCCAATGGTACCATCGATTGTTTCTTCCGCCTCGAGACCAAGCTCTGTTTTGGCTGCGTTGAGGACCGCTTTGCCGACGGGGTGTTCACTGCCCATTTCAGCGAGGCCCACGAGAGTCCACCATAGACGACGGCGCCAGTCATTATCCAGCCATACGGGAACAATGTTGGTTTTGGCGACGCTCATCTTTCCATACGTGATGGTGCCAGTCTTGTCGAGAACCACTTGAGTGATCTTGGTAATGGTCTCGAGAGCAGCACCACCCTTGACCAGAATGCCGTTTTCCGCACCAACACCTGTGCCTACCATGACGGCAGTAGGCGTTGCGAGGCCGAGAGCACAAGGACAAGCGAATACAATGACGGAAATGCAAAGTTTGATGCACACCATGATCTTGCCACCACTTGCGTCCTCCAAGAAGATCTTCGGGGGAGTGGACAGGACATGGCTCAGGATCATCCAAGTGAAAAATGTCATCATACCAAGGAACAGAATCATTGGGACGAAGTAGCCAGCCAGAGTGTCCGCCAGGCGTTGAATGGGAGCACGAGTTGTCTGGGCGTCTTGTACCAGCTTGACAATCTGGCTGAGCTGGGTGTCCCGGCCTGCACGAGTGACACGAAAGTCAACTCGCCCCGCGCCGTTGACAGTGCCACCGATCAATAGGCTTCCCTTTTTCTTCTGAACGGGCATGGCTTCTCCAGTAACCATACTTTCGTCGACATATGTCTCACCCATAACAATAACACCATCTGCGGGAATCTTATCACCAGGACGAACGAGAACGATGTCGCCGACCTGGATAAGCTCTGTAGGAATGACCTTCTCGTCCGCTGCATTGCCTTCACGCGGCTCTTGAGAGTCTGCGTTGCGATCCCAACCTTCGGCAGCCTTTTGCGCCGCGATGGGGTCTGCATAAATGGTAGCCATCGATGGAGCCAAGGACATGAGGCGTGAGAGTGCCTTGGATGTCTGACCCTTGGCCCGGTTCTCGAGGAAACGGCCAAAGGTGATGAAGGTGATCAGCATGGTACTTGTATCGAAGATGGTGCTCGGCCGGGTGTGCGGAGGAAATAATATCGAGACGGCCATGGCGACAATGCTGAAGAAGAAAGCACACGAGGTGCCGAGAACAACAAGGACATCCATAGTCGGCGATTTATGTTTTATTGACTTCCATGCCGAAACATAGAAGCGCTTTCCGATGCCAAACTGAACCGGTATCGTGAGAACTAAGCAGACCACATCTCCAAGGTAGAGACCTGGAATTAGTCTGACCTTGCCAAAGTCAAGGAACTTCAGGAACATGGGGAAGATCATGCTGATAAAGAAGACCGGGATAGCGAAAGCAGCCGAGATTCTGAACGCCTGCTTCCATTCGTTGATTTCTCGCGTCTTGGCGAGCGACTCCAGCTGGGCATTGTTGTCGTCATTGTCTGCCACAAGGGCATTGAAACCAGCGCCCTCGACGGTCTCGACAATAGCTCGAAGTCCTGTAACATTAGGTAAATGGGTGACAGTCAGCCTGGATGTCGCAATGGCCAGTTTGGCACTGGCGACTCCGGGCAGCGCAAGAACCGCATCTTCTAGCTTGTTGGCCGCGGCAGCGTCAAGATTTCCATAGATCTTGAATTGTGCTGTCGAAGTACCAGAAGAATGACTGGGCTGGTCAAATGTACTTGTTAGAATCTTGGCACCAAACCCACGGTCTTCGATGATCTCGACGATCTTGTCAGCCGGCAATAACGTTGGATCGTGCAAAATAACCGCTCGCTCAGCGAGAAGGCTGATGTTGAATTTCAGAACCCCGTTCACATCCTTGAATCCTTGTTCCACAGCTGAAGTGCAGGCGCCGCAAGTCATACCCTCGATAGCTACTGTCGTGGTCGCATTTGACGGTTGGGAGGATGTCGCCGCGCCGGGAACAGATTCTCTCTCGGGCTGCTTATGGACACTCTCAACAACAGTCGCCCCAAATCCGCGGTCCTCAATGGCTTCGCAGATGCTATCGGCACTCAACAGTGTCGGGTCATGCTCGATAACAGCTCTCTCGGAGAGTAGGGAAATGCTAAAATGTCGTACGCCGGATACGTCCTTGAATGCGTTTTCGACCGCTGATGTGCAAGCGCCGCATGTCATGCCCTCGATTGCGACAGTAGTGATCATTAATGGGGAGTCATCGGAAGCTTCCAGGTCTTGTTCGGGGTGCCTGGCGATCATAGGCGTCGGGAGGTCGGTGGCCAGCACCTCGGCGTCGAACCCTCGGTCTTCGATGATTTCTTTAATTTTGTCCGCCGTTATCTGGTCGGGGTCGTGCATGACCACGGCGCGTTCCATTACCAGGCTGACCGATACGCTACCAACTCCGTTGACGCCCTTGAAGCCAGCTTCCACGGCCGAAGTGCAGGCGCCGCATCTGCGCGAAGTCAGTCACCATGTCTTCTCCACACCTCCGAGGAAGCCGAGACAAAGTCAAGTATTATGCAACTCACGTCATGCCCTCAACCTTGAGGGTTGTGGTAGCCATATGCCCAGACGGGACTTGTATATTTGCTGGTGCCATCTTGCTGGTTCCGCAAGAGCTCGTACAACGAGGCCAGATGTTTTATCAAATACGCTGCAGCGCAAATGACACGCGGAAAGCGAGATTTCGAAGCGCGGTGATTCCGAAACAAGAGCCCCTAGGCTAAAACATAGGAGAAAAGCACGCTGTGTTCGGAGGGCGGCTCATATGGGAGACGACCCGGGACCACCGCTTTTGCGCAAAAGAGTTAAAAGGGTAAAGTAGGCGCCAGCTTCCAGCGATGGTGTTGGCGAAGTCGATCCAGTTAATATGTAGTAGAGGAATGAGTACGAATAAGGACGGGTGTTAATATCGAAGGCATAGCGGAGCTCTCGGTACCGTTACATGAGACCAAATGGCGCCAAACCTGTAGCAGGGAGCTGGCAACTTTGACGAGGAACCCGGGAGAGTGGAGGAGGGACGCAACCGGGGAGGGGGGATGGGGCTTGAGAAAGGAACTTTGGAAACATGAGCGGGAAGGGGTTGAGAAGTTTCCTCCATCGACTGAAGGTTTGTCAGCCACTCACAGCGTACTTCTACGGTACCTTGAGAATGCACACAGGGGTCTCGCACCACTGACACTTTCTCCTACCCATGGCGTGAAACGGGATCTGAGCGGGAGCCTTCAGGGCAATTCACAAAGTGGGGTGGGGCGAGATCCGAGTGACCGAGACCTACTGCCGTTCAGTGCCCCTGGGACCCCGAGTTATCGTCAACAACCGGTACACATCACACAAAGCCGGAGTCTGCGCTATGTGCGGTTCCTCAGGTTTCTCGTGGTATTGCGCCAGACAGGCGTCTATCATACATTGAACCAACACGGACAAACATCCCAGCAATCTCGTATAATCTTGTCCGAAAAGGTATCATACGGCATCATGCAAGATAGTATTGCACCTACGCAGGAGCCAGGACATATGTACCCATGTACATAGTCTATATGTTGGATTGCTATTGAGTCTCGGCCTGCACTTCTGACCTTTGCCCGATTAGTGATCATGGCTGCTTACCTTGCTGAGATTACTTACTACGACACATAATCCTGATCTCGAGTCATGCTTCCCGTGATGTGGCTTGCTTGCTCAGCTTGACCGAAACAGGTGTGAGCGGTGTATTACACGGGCAAGAGGGGCTGAGAAATCCAGCGAGCTTATGGCCTCGCTTGATGGTCGAAAGGGCTGAGTAGAGTCACAAACTCAATTTCCATGCCGCATTCTGCTATATCTTTTGGGATTCTCCTTCACACTTCTAACAATCAATATTGACGAATCGTCACATGAGGTGCTGCTCGAATCGGTATTCATGTCCCAGTGCTACCTACGACCTGCACCTCCTTGTTAGAAATCCGCGAATTTTACCGATCTCACAACTTACTAACGCAAACAATAAAGGCTTCTCAACGATTGGACCTTCCAGGAATTGCCATGTGAACTCCCCGATCATAGAGGTACCGATAGGATGGCACCAAAGAACGTACTGCCCTCAGCAACACCACGACATGGGAAGGGTCTCGGTATCAGCGGGAGTGCCTTCATCGCCAGACTGTATGAACCATGGGCATACTGTGCAACACTATATTTTGAAAAGGAAGAAGTGGATTGAAAACTGGCAGTTCACATCTTCAGATGAGATGAAAGATATCGTGGCGTCACGGCGATTACTCCTGATCTCTTTGTCTAGATTTCTCCACTTCAAACGCGTTGCCATCCCGATGTTTCAGGGGACCCCTTGCGCCTAGATTCACAAATGCTGGTCACCAACAGGCGCCTTGTCGTTTCAAAACGTGACTTTGACGCAGCCAATCTGGCGCCAAAAGTGCTCCATCAGCACAGCAGCCTCAAGGGCCAAAAGAAAAGAGAGAGACGTACAAGAGCTGGGAAAGCTAACGGATACCTCCGGCTGCGAGAAACACCATACTATGTACACATTAAACATCAAAGCTGTATTGGGATTACATATTGAGCATTATGAAACCCATACATAATTGCCCAGAAAGTCGTGCCTTTGGTGTAGATAGATTTCAGTTCCATGGCTTTTTACGCTTAGTACTTGGCGAGCTTGGACATTGAAAAGCCGGAGGCAGGTGCTCCTGGCGCTGGCTCGGTGCCGATGGAGGTACCCCGCTGGAACGCAAGCCACACTTGTTCGCTCCCTCGTTGGAGCTTTCAGCCTTATGGCGGGTGTACCTACCCCAGGTTAACTCCACCAAAGGCTGCAGTCGGACATCATTCTTGACCTGTCAATCAACGCCATCCATATCTGATGCCGTGCTACACCAAGCCGTGACTGTACCCCGTAGCTAAGTCCAAGCCAGAATTATCCCCATTTACCACCATCGTTGTATCCGCTTCACATTTATACAACATCGCGTACCGAAGCTCGAATATCCAGTCTCTCGAACCACGACCTACCGCTGACTCGGCCTGCCTCAACTCGCAATGGAGCAAGCCAAAGCTCTCAACGCCCTCGAGGTTGGTTCATCATCCCTCCCGCCTGAGGGTGGTCACATCAACATTGAGTAGTCTCACCTCACACAGTTTGCTTTTTCCAGCCGTTCATCGTGCTCTCTAAATCTGCCACCTCCCCGCGCGCTGCGGCAGATCTCGTGACCCGCGCGACCTCCGCCCCCAACACCTTCATCTTCACCGAACTTCTCCAGACACCTCAAATTCAGTCCCTGGAATACTCCCACGAGTTCTCCTCCTACCTCACGCTTCTACAGATTTTCAGCCATGGAACTTACGCGGACTACACTGCCAATGCCTCGGCGCTTCCTGCCCTTAACGACGATCAGAAGCTGAAGCTGCGCCAGCTCTCCCTCCTCACACTGGTAGCCAATGACGGTAGCAACGGCCCTCTCGATTACGACGCAATGCAGCGAGAAAAGAATCAGACACAACCGCCAAACCAAAGCTATGCCTCCCTGACCCGCCGTCTGGAGCTCTCCAGCGCGCGAGACCTGGAAGAGCTGGTGATCAGCGCGATCTACGCCGGTCTCATCGAAGGGCAGCTAGACCCAGCGAACGAGATGGTACAAATTAACAGCGTGGCTGCTTTGCGGGACGTTCCCGCGCGGGGCGTGAGCGGCTTGCTCTCGAGCTTGCAGGGCTGGGCGGGTCGGTGCCAGGCGACGCTGCAGGAGCTGGAAGCGACGATGGCCAACTTGCGGGATGAGGCGGACAGGCGGGCGACCGAGGAACAAGAGTGGAACAACAAGATGTCGCAGTTGTTGGAAGATGAACAGAAGGGTGCGGTACCGTCCTCTTCTTCGTCCTCTTTGCCCTTCTCTTGGTTCAACAACACACGCGGCGGTGGTGGTGGTGATGGTCCCGGTGCAGGTGCAGGTGGTAGCTTTCGTGGTAGCGGCTACTCTCGCGGTGGTGGCTTGTCCCAGGGGTACCGGTCATCTCAAAGAGGAAACCACCAGCAGCACCAGAATCAATCACGTCAGCAGCAAAACCACCATCACCATCACCAAAGCAATCAGAGCGGAACGAACAGCTTGCTGACGAGTGGTGGTGGCAGTTATCTCAGCTTTAGAGAGGGGCCATCAGCAGTATCGCCCTCACCAGCGGCGGGGTTGATGGGTTCCTCGGCCTCATTTGCGGCGCTGGGGGGTATGGAGACGGGCTCTGGCTCAGGCTCGGGGCCTCTTGGAAAGCGAGGAAGCAGCGATATGGATGACTCGGAAGAGGATATCGATGATGACACGATGGATCTGGATGACGAGGGTGATGAAACCAAGAGAGGCAGCAAGCGGAAGTTGACCGCCTAGAGGACTAAATTTCCCAAGCACATCAGGACAAATCACAGAGCACCAGGTGCCGGTTGTTGTTTTAATTATATTGACATGCAAGTCTGAGGTCATGGATGGTCTTCAAAGAATACCAGGTATTAGTTCATCCGGCCAATAGCCGGAGAACGGAATGAGCAGCTAGAAACATAGCATCATTACGATTTATATTCGAGGCCAAACAATAGAAAGCAGTCTCCATAAATCATATTCACCGATCAAATGTTGGAATGTTCAAGACTGCGAGTACATAAGATTATTCCCAAAAGTTCTCTGCGTGGCAATTCTACATGGTGGCTACCAAGCTGCATGGGAAGTATCGATAGCCCTCAGAAGCACGCAGGGCCATTCGAAACTCACATAAAATGAGACTAGCGGCCTAGATTCTCTCTCACCTGGGCCCCGACGGATAATATCAACCACGACAGGCTCGTGTGACTTCTCATCTTCCATTTGTCCCACTTCAACAAAATCATCGATACAGCACAACAGCTTCTTTGCTGTTGGACCAACCATTACTCACTTTTTTTACTCAATCAGCCTCCCATCCAATAGCACGTCTCTATCAGCCACTCATTGCACAGGTGTAACACCAACAACAAAACTAGTAAAAAAGGACAAAAAGGGATTGTATTTAGTGAGCTGAGCTAAAAGATGTCGCTCATAGTCTGTCTACTGTACCTGCCTGGTTGGTTGGGGAGTAAGTCCCAACAAGCTGCCACTGGGTAGAAGTAGTTGTGTGTAGGGGGTCGGTGGTGGTGATAGTAGTAAAAATGGTATTAAGGCTGTGACAATGAAACAAAACCAACACTTGATGTGTGGTATTGGCCGACTGTGTGTTCGGCTGTTTCCTGTCCCAAGATCGTGTATCTATCCAGAATACGGACCCCCTCATCTAGTCTGGAAATCCGATACATGAACAAATAACACACTCTCGCACAAGTGGTGTTACCTTTTGGGTTCACCAGATATCCGGAGAAAAAAAGGTGCCAGACAGTGACTACACGCCTCGTGATCAGATCCGAGCCTTTCTTCCATCACTAGTATGCCTTTCTTCGCCTCGGGGGTAAAGTAAGAAGCCCGTCCGACCATAACGCCCAAACCAAACCGAAGTGGTTGCGCCGTCCATCGTCGTCCGTCCGTTCGTTCCTTCACCTCGCCCTACTCTACTCTCGTAGGAGAGTGTTTGGTCTGACTGATGTGAAAACAGCAAGCTTCATTTGTCTCATAACGTTCGTGGAGGTAACAAACAAGAAACCCGCTTTTGCCCCCAAGTAGAAATATCACTTTTTCCCGTCTCGAGGAAAATACGAAATAAGAGACACTCTGCGTCAGCTTCCGCCATCGTGGTGGTAGTGGACAAGACATATGGCCTTGTATGACCCCGCCCTCCTTTAGACTGACACAAAAAATTGGTAGGTTGAGAAGACAGTTGAATAGAAAAAAAAATTGAAACCAGATTATCGACATCCACGCCTGGATTAAGAGTGGTAACTAGTCGTCGTCAGTACAAAGAAAAAATTACACGGCGTGGCATTGTCGAGAACAGGGGAAGCCAATTGTCCCATTTTCCGTGCCGTCCTAGCTCCCATGGGTATTATGGTAATAAATTAAGCAAACCAAAACGCCGAAAAGAAAACCGCCCATTACCGCGTGATCTCGTGTGTACCAGATCATAGTCGTTTTCCCGGTACGAGAATGAACAAGACGCATAGCGCGGCGTCTACGACGGCAGTGACGGCGAGAACCACCATAGATCTTTGAGCGAGGAGTCTTCGGACGTATGGCTCCCGAACTCGGGAGAAGTTGAAAGGGGTATATTCACTGAGTCCGACAAGTGCGAGAATGGGGTCGAGTGAGTACTGATATGAACACAGACAGTAAACTCCAATGGTGAAAGGCAGGATGACCTGGTAAACTGTTAGTAAGATAACCTAGATATCAACGAGATGCGGCCGGTCTGGTGACATACCCAACACCTTGTTTGGCGAGATTCGTTCAGGAAGATCAAAGTGAAGGCAGTCCAGAAGCCACCGAACATAGCCACAAGACCAATCATGAGGCGCAGCATCAATGTGGGGGGGATGAGGTTTCCGAGGGCCTTCATCCTAAGGAAGCCGGGGAACGCGTCCCTCTCCATGGCCTGAAACACATAATCCTTAGCCACGTCAAACACCTCCGGGTCATCGCGTCCATAATCCTCGATAGCAGTTGTAACATCCGAAGTGATGGAACCAGGAAGAGTGATCTCGCGTTCTGCGCCTGGAAGGAGAAAGGTGTAAAGAATCTTCTCGGCCGAGGCTCTGATATCGTCGCGCGCTACGGCATGCGCTGGGGAATTCGAGTCGGTAGTGAGTTCGCGCTGGTTGCTCAGGTTGCTCGGACGACCACGGCGGTCGGTGCTGCTTTGCGGGGATTCCTGCGTGATCGATCGATCCTCGCGCAGGAAGGCAGACATTTGCGCATCTTGATCCTTCTCCTTCTCTGACGCCCACATTGACGGTCCTGCGACAGGGTTCAAATCACCCATGCTCTCAAGAATGGCGGATGATCGTTTGGAGCTTCGGTCGGGCTCAGGCGTACCAACGAGAACGGAACGTCGCAATTCGCGAACATAGTGACGGCATAGTGACATGTGTTGGGCGACATCGAGCCTGTCTCTGGTTAGGAGCTGCCATTGTCAACAAAGCACCGAGAGTTGGAAAACCAACCAGAAATCGAGGTAATCAACAGAGCGCTGCTGGTCTCTCATATAAATATAGAAAGAGAACAGATCAACGGGCGGAAGCGTCCGCCTGCTGAGGACCTCGAACAGGGTAGGAAGTCGGTTTCGATTAAGGTCGGGTTGAGGGGAGGGCGTGTGTGCTATGGGCTCCGTCATTTTGACGAGACGTGAACGGGACCCGGAACTCGACCTAAATGTGACGGCGGACGAGGGCGATATGATAACCTGAGGGACGGAGAGCGAAAGGGCGCCGGCGAAGAATGGGGTGGAGAGCGGGGCAAGAAAGCTGTATCGGCTGAAGGTTGTCCGAGGAGAGCAAGTCGTAAGTAGTGAGCAAAAGTGTGAATTTCGATCAATTGCGCGGTTCGGGAGCGATAAAGGTTTGACGTCAATCGAGAATTTCGCGAGTCACGGTTGCCGGGTGCACGAGAAAAGGAGTTTGAATCAATCGAGACTTTGCTTTTTAATTTCTTGGCGATTATGGTCTTTTATTGTCAAAAACGAATGTGGTTTGCGCGCAACGCTCTCGGATAGAGTGGTATGGTCTGGAGACAGCGATGGCTGCAAGTCGGCAGTTTGTTGGGTAGGTAACGAATGACGGGTTGGAAAGTTGGGTGTGGTTGACGACGGAAGTCGGGTCGGGTGCAGAGCAACGAGTGACGGGAATGAATGGAACGAACGACGGGAGTTGACGAAGGGACGGGGTGTTGGGACTTTAGGTAAGTACTACTTAGGACGTAGGAATGGCCCCGGATGTGGTGAACGAACAGGCTTTGCGAGGTCCACCGTCTTTTGGCGCAGGCTCATCAGGCACTGGTGACAAAACTAACAGCCCGAGGACGACAGGGCAATCACGAAGCATGGAAACAGGGCAGCATGAATTCGTTGTTGATCTCCAGGTGCACTAGGTGCAACAGCAGTCTCCCTGGCGAGCACCAGGGAGATTGCAGAGGTCACTCGGAAATTGAAAGCTGGGGACGGACGAGTAGTGCTGTGCCAGCTGTCAGTTGGACGACAGATGGCAGAAGTGGTGGGGGCTCGACTTTGCCAGCCGTCCTTCCGTTTAGGGTAAGGTAAGCGAGGCGAGTTGAGCCCAGGTCCGCACTTTCCAGATTTCGTGGAAAAATCCGGTGCAAAATTCATTGGGAGGTTTATCGTTTGCCGCAGCACCCAACGACTTCGACGACTCTCACCCGACCACCGAGTGTACGAGACACCGCCATCTCCAAAGTACGTAACTACGGCCCCTCCCATTTTTGCCCGTCCAATTTCGAGTCAGCCGTTCTGCCAGCTCTCGAGACACGGCCCTGCTTCGCGGAACCCCTCCTTTGCTAACAAGCTGTTCAGAATGTCGTCCAAGAAGCCCACCGGTAAGACCCAGCGCTCGGCCATCGCCGATGTTGTCGCCCGCGAGTACACCATCCACATGCACAAGCGCGTAAGCAGTACCGAACAAACGACCCGACGAAAGAAGACGGAATATTGACCCTGGCGCAGATGCACGGTGTCACCTTCAAGAAGAGGGCTCCTCGCGCCATCAAGGAGATCAAGGAGTTCGCTTACAAGGCGATGGTACGTGCAGCGACGAACACCAACCCGATCTGGAGGAACTGGAGCTATGGGGACGACGTTGGAGTTGGGGACACAGCGTGGTCAGTTTGAACGAACACCAAAGACTGACATGACTCTGTGATTTATAGGGTACCACCGATGTCCGCATCGACCCCCAGCTCAACAAGAAGGTCTGGGAGCAGGGTGTCAAGGGCGTTGCCTACCGTCTCCGTGTCCGTATCTCGCGCCGCCGTAACGACGAGGAGGGCGCCAAGGAGAAGCTCTACAGCTACGTCCAGGCCGTCAACGTGAAGAACCCCAAGGGTCTCCACACCGTTGTCGTTGAGGAGTAAATTTGGGTGTTCTGGCAAAACGAATTTTTGGCACGAAGGGACCGCGGTTCAGGTTCAGGGCGGCATTGGGCTTCCGGAGTTTTCGCATGGCATCTAGCTTCGCATTACGAATAAAGGGTTCGTAAAATGGAACACGGCACCTTCGATACCACCAAACCGCCTCCAGCAACGATGAGGGAAGACAATCGCAGTGTGAGGGCGTCGCAGATGGTCAGGCAGGGGCTTCGTCATGAAAAATGATACGCTCTATGGACGATATACTGTCCATTACAGCCAATGCTTGATGTACTTCATAAAACCAGTCTGCAACCGGTAGCAGACGCGAGCAACAACGGGATACCCATTAAACAAACCCGCCCTGATAATGCAATCCTGTTCCAGAGACCAATACGCCAGGGATTCCAACCTTTGAGAATAAACCAATTTCTCCTAACCCAATGCTCTCCTAAACTGCTCCTGCATTTCATCTTCAGTCGTCGTCAATGTCCCTGTGACGGTCCATGACCTTGGTCTTGAACAAAGCCGGTTCTTTGTCCCAAAGCTCAGCCGCCTCGCCGTTGAGCGGGGAAGCGCTGTGATAGGTGTTAGCTCTGATCTCGTAAATCTGAATGAGAGAGCATGTGAAGTCCTTACTTGTTCGGCTCTCCAAGCAGGGATTGCAAGCTCAACAGGACGGTCTGAGTGTTGTAAGCAGCAGTCCACTTATCCTTGAGGATGTCGAGACAGATGCGTCCAGAGAAGTCCACGTTGGGATGGTAGATCGGGGTTCTGAACAGCACCGTAGGCGGCGCGTAAGGATAATTCGCAGGAAATTCAAAACTAAGCTTGAAGGTGAGGCCGGCATAAGGGGTATCCTCAGGTCCCTCGATGGTAGCCCGCCACGAAAGGAGATTGCCGTCGGCAGAGGGGAAGGCAGACACGCCCGGCGCCGGCGATGTCATTAGCTGCATAAGCTCCGTCTGCAATCTGTTTGCAGTCATCAACAGTCAGTAGCCGATACATCAACATATTCATTGTCTATCAAACATGCACAAGCTCAGTGAAAAGTGGACTGACCTCTTGACGGCATTTTGACTGGGGTCGATATTCTTCCTAGCGCCGAAAGTGGGCGCAGAGTTCTGGATATCTCCCATGTTTGGTGTAGGATAACCAGTCTGTGTCGGCGAACTGAAAAGCAGGCGAAGAGGCTAATATCGCAAAACAAAGAAGACCAATATCTGGTGGATGATCGAGGTCAAGGTTGATAAGAGTACTAATTAAACAGGTTAATAAAGACTTCTAAACCGCGAGGTGAAGGGCGACGTACCTGCAACCAAGGAGGGGCGGCGCCAACCTTAGGAGATGTATGAAGGTTGAGATGGGGGATGGGAGGCGCAAGGAACAAAATGTAGTTTGGCAGTTGACGCCAAGCTTGGAGGGACGGAACTGACGAATGCAAATATTATATCAATGTTTACACTACACGATTGAAGAACGGACCAGCCTCCAATAACCCCACAGCGGACTAGGTTACCGCGGGAGGGTCCCCAGCAACCGTGATGGGCCCGAGCGTTGCTGTCAGGGGAAAGATTTAAGGGCATGCATGAACTTTTGCAGGTTCCCAGGCCGCAAGGCAGTCGCGGCGCGTGGAAATAGTGGACAGTTCGCGCTCCAATCCCTCCAAGGCGTTTCCCGGATCCCCTTTCTCAACCAAACAAACCGGGACACTGGACGGGAGTCATCACCTTGTCAACACGCGGCCTCAGCTGCATCTGCACGTGAAGTGTCCATAGTGTTTGTACAACACCCGCCAGAGCAGGTGAGGTTAGCTGAGTGTTCACATGTGGTGAACGTCTGAATACGCGACTCTCTTCACTCTGACACGCTCTTGGCATTCACCGTTCTGTTGTCCATCAAAATGGTGAGTGCTTTTTGCCTCCACCTTTCCATCTCGATTTGCGCTTTTCCTTTTTAGGAACTTTGTTTTGGTTTGATAATTCTAGGCGGCTCTCGCCACTTGCTTGTGCCAGGCATCAGCCTAACACTTATACAAACCAACCCAACCACCACTCTTGATGGAAACACACACTTGATTGCTGACTGCGCACGAACCGACGGAGCGCATTCCTTTAAACCCCTGAACTCTCTTGAGATCCCGCATAATTTTGTCTATCTCACTTGTACTCTAAATCTTCGTAATCGTAATTGCGTCCGTTATTGACGGCAAAATGCAACAGTCTCAGCTGGACCCTCTTCCTTCAGATCTTCCGTTCCGCATCATCTCCAAGACCATCGGACGGGGAGCATACGCCTCGTGAGTGCTTTGATCTCTAACCCATCGTGCTGCAGCGTTCTTACTGACCAAATGTCTCAGAATAAAAAAGGCGATACCCCTCGACGCACCGTCACCGGTATTTGCCGTCAAGCTCATCCACAAGGAGTATGCCGTAAGACATGGCAGGATATCGGCGAAGCAGATTGCCATGGAGGTATCGCTACACTCACATATTGGCCAGCATCCAAACGTGATTGAGTGGTTCGCTACTGGCGAAGACAGGATCTGGAGATGGATTGCCATGGAGTATGCTGAAGGAGGTGACCTTTTCGACAAGATTGAGGCAGATGTTGGCCTGGAGGAAGATATTGCTCACCTCTACTTTCAGCAACTGATCAGCGGCGTCAGTTTTATGCATTCAAAGGGCGTTGCCCATCGCGACCTCAAACCCGAGAACATCCTCCTTTCCGAGAGCGGCATCCTGAAAATCGCAGACTTTGGTATGGCCACCATGTTCGAATACAAGGGTGCACGAAAACAGAGTTCGACCATGTGCGGGAGCCCGCCTTACATCGCTCCGGAGGTTTTGCATTGCGCGAGGCAGAGGGAACGAAGGGCACCATCGTCCGAGCAGACCAAGTACTCGGCCGATCTTGTCGATATCTGGTCCTGCGGCGTCATCCTCTTCGTCCTCCTGGTCGGCAACACCCCCTGGGACGAGCCCACTCACGGTAACTGGGAGTTCAAAGAATATGTCCGCACAAGCGGCCGGAGCACCGACCCGCTCTGGCAACGGGTGCCCTCTGACGCCCTCTCGCTCCTCCGGGGCATGATGAACATCGAAGCCAACAAACGCTTCTCCTTCACCCAGATCCGCCAACACCCCTGGTACACGCGGCACAACCCGCTGCTGAACGCTGAAGGCATGGTTATTGACCCCATCGCGCTCGCTGCCCAAATGCTGGCCCGTCTCCGCATCGACCTCCGCGCCGCCGTCTTCCAACCGCCACCGGCTTCCCAGCCCGACTCCGCCATCGAAAGCGACTGGTCCAGCAAGGTTCTGTCCGCAACGCAACCCGAGACCCCGATAAACGACGCCCTCTTCGACTGGGAACGCCCTGCGCCCCGGACGCTCGGCTCCTGCGCCATCTCTTCGACCCAGCCGGTCGCGCGTAACGACGCCGCGGCCGTCAACCTGACCGCCACCACTCCCCGCACAACCATGACAACCATGATGACCCCCAACAGCATCCCCAGCAGTACTGCTTCCAAGAATAAAATCCCCTACTCCTCGGCCCTCGAAGCCCTAGCCGACGAGCCCACCATGAGCCAGTTCTCTGCCGTGCCCGGCGTGCCGCTGTCCCTGACGCAACACGCCCGCCGCTTCCGCGACATCGTCCCCTCATACTCGCTCACGCGCTTCTTCTCACACGTGCCACCCGCTCTGCTGGTACAAATGCTCCGCGACGCGCTGCACCAGCTCAATGTCCCGCTGCCGTCGACATCACCTAATACCTCCTTTGAGGGTGATGTAGATCATATTGTCACGCTCAAGATCAAGACGGTTGATGGGCGCAGACAGAGCTTGCATGGTGATATATTAGTTGATCGGTATCATTTGGTTTATGGGAATGGGACGTCATCGATGCAGTATGGTGGGATGAACGTCGATGAGGAGGAGGAATTGCCGGAGTTGTTGGAGGTGAGGTTTGTCAAGATCAAGGGGGATCCGTTGGAGTGGAGGAGGTTCTTCAAGAAGGTAGCTGTGCTTTGCCGGGATGGCATTTGGAATAATAATGACTGAGAGAGAGAGACCAGAATGTTTGTGGTGGTGGGAGACTAAAAGTTATGGGCTAGGAGAGAGAAAAGCTTTCTGGATGATGGGGGCTTGGGTACCTTACCTACTTAGGCTTCTGGATCCCGCTGGATTGGAAGTGATTCTTGCATTACAAACTTTGTTGCTTGGTGTTGTGGTAGTATCCCAACATATTTTTTTGGGCATGTTCGGCGTTTTGTACATAGGTATGGAAGAAGTAGAGAGGTGGAGAATTCTGACGTGCCCCCCATCAAGGACTTTCATAGGTAAATAGAGGACAAATTTGATGATAGGCTACGGTCTCCCTGAGTAACTTGGTCCTGCAAAGTTAATGTTCAGTCCTTTTTCGTATAGTGTAGAATGGTGAATAATGCCAAGATCCCTTGTGAATTAACCAGTCCGTCAAGCGAACGACTTTTGGTCTACCGTGCTGTCTGATGATACTGCCTACAAAAAAACTTGTCATGTTGCCCTGCACTACTCCTGTCTGCCAACAATTCCAACGTGAAAACTGAAGTAAATCATACGAATATAAACTTGGATACACAAATGATATGCCCCCTGACGCCCGTTGCCTAACGTCTTGTGACTCCATCGCAATGCAGCTGAATGATGTATATATGGCGATCGTGTTGTTGGTGCTGATGATACTGATACTACCGATGCTATGCGTAGATAGAAGTTGCTCATATGTACTTGATAACTGCTAGAGTTCATTTTGAGAAAGTTTGAATCTTTGATGCTCAGGGACTTTGTCGCTATTGTTCTTTTTTTCTTATCGATTATATGTATGGTATAATGATCATGACCTCCAGACCTTTTCTAAGCCTGGGGCATTAATTGAAACGTATAAACGGGCTCCTTTCATCGGCAGTACAAAAGGATCGGACAGGCTGGATCCACCAGCTGCTGGTGCTGGCACTGGTGTTGTTGTTGATGAAACTACCGCTCCTGGTGTTGGTTTGGTAGTAGTTCTCATGAAATGCGTTAGAACTGCCACTATTAGGAGTAGTGTTGTAACTCCTAACCTCAATAGCCGTCGCATGATCCCTTCGTTGCTCCATGATCCCGGAACATGGGTAGAAACTGTGTTCCCTCCGCTCGAAACGTTCAGATCCGTGGGATCTGTTGTTGTCGTTCGGTCCTCCAACCCGAAACCGTTCCAAATCCGCTTCCGCCTCGCTCAAGTAGAGCGCACTCTCCGGACCTGCCCAGTCATCCACCAGTTTCGCAATCGTCAGAAACCCCTTGGTGTGCCCACCACACTCCCTAGCTCGAAACCCGCGGCAGATGAACAGGTAGCTGTGAATCAACTCATGAAGAAAGGTCGATATAAGCAGTCGTCGACTGTAGTTGGAGTGCTTCAGTATGGGGGCCGACAACACGATGAGCGTTTCGAACCCCCTCGTAGTCGGATGTGCCCTTCGCAAAGCAGTCGTGCCAATGACCCTGCTGTCGTACCGCGTGCTTGATTCGTCTGACCAATCCCACCGTACCCGCTGGCTGAGACGGCCATTGAAGAAGATCTCGTTTGCGGCTGAAAATATGCTCTCGAGAGAATCATTGTCCAGCGCATCTTCGGCGTTGATCCGTGGGTTAATGATGCTCCGGAGGATGCGCTCATGCTTTGAGTCGGGAAACTTGCGTCGAAAGTTGGCCATGTGAGCCCGGACCCTCTCTGCTGCTATATCATCCTCCAATAACTCGGTGCCACCGCCGGGACCTGCTGGAGTCGGTTCGGCTCGGATTGAGTGACCTGATGCAGTTCTCTCCATTGCAGACGAGCTTGGTTCTGGGGACTGAGACTGTTGTTGGGTTTGCTGGTGATGAGCATGGCGGTGGTGGTGGTGGTGGTGATGGTGATGGTTGTGCTGCTGCTGGTGATACGACGCTGCATGAAAATGAACTTGATGCCGGTAATGCTGATCGTGCGTGCCCCGAGCGGCCATGAACCATGTGTCCTCTTCACTTCCGCCCTTGACTGGTTGTTGATGGTAATGATGATGTTGCGACCAACTCCCATCATTGTATCCTGCACTTCCCCTGTTCACCTTCTGAGCAGATCTGTATCTCTTATATCTTGAACCGTCTTCATCGTGGTTTTCGTCGTCAAAATCGGCGGTCCGGCGCTTGACCGGGAAAGGAGGGACGGAATAGGGTCGGATCGACGGGTGCTCATGCCCGCCATACACTGGGAAGGCCATCGGACATGCTCGGCGGATAAAGAAGGGTGAGACAGAGTGAAGAGGGAAAAGGGTAATTTTCCCTTTTGCTTCAATATAGGAAACCCAAAAGCAGAAAATTAAACTTCCCTAGGAAAAAAAGCAAAACTGAAAGTGAAGCAAACAGGTGGTGTGACAAGGGGGGGTTAGGTGGTGTGGCATGTGTATATAAAGGTAGGTATATAAGCGGAGCTGAGCCGGTTCTGCCTTCGAGGTTCCCAGGGAGAACTGGGGAGTGCCGATTACACGAAACGACTCGAACCGGAACCGGGTTCGCAGCAACTGAATCAGTCAGTGGCACACACCAGACTGTGAATGAAGGCCGTAAAGGTACCCAAGAAGAAGATCCAGCAGCCGATATGGTCCATCCAGTGCCACTTGACACCAACGTACAAGTACCTTAACGAACGGCAACGAGAGCCGAACCTCTTCGCGGGTTTGGACCTAAAGAGATCCGCCGCCTCACTTGGCGGACGTCCAGTGGGTGGCCGGTCGTTCTTGGGATGATCCCGGCCCCGTCCCGGCCAGAAGTCCAAAGGGCCTTTGACTTGGTAAACCCATCATTTTAGTGGTCCTCCATTGAACACGCGAGTAACCAAATGCACCTTGATGGGCGCCTAAAAAAGGACTTGGACCGCATTGGCGTTACCTCATATCATCTTGAAGATGTGGATGCCACCTGACGTGCACTTGGGTATCTGGGGCATGTCGGAAATGATGATCATGAGAACAGCCAGGAAAGAAAACATGCCAGCAGCACACAACAAAGAAAGCGAAGATCTAGAATGTTGGCAAGAGAAACTTCCCCAACCAAGCGGTCAACAAAATGGAAGTGCCCATTGCAAACCCGATAACGATGCAGCAAGGCCGGCGGGAAAATCCAAGACACCGAAGAAGACACCCAAGCAAAAGTCTGGCAAGCAGGCAAGCAAGCAGCCCGGCCCAGCCCAGCCCAGCCCCAGACAACCTGGCAGTGGGGTAGCATCCGAACGGACACAGTGGCTGCCGTTCATCAGCAAGTACCTCTACCGACGGAGTGTACGTACAGGATCACACTTCTTCCCTTGTGCATCATCGGGCATGTCTTCACGCCCACTCCAAAGCATGCCGTTCGTTCGGCAGCGATCAATTACCACACTGGCATAACAGCGTACAGCGAACAGCAAACGAACAACGAAACAACAGAAAGGGTCAGCAGGTGTTTCATGTTTTACTCTTCTGTCCAATCTGCCCGTAGATGGAGGCTTGTTGGAGAAAGAAAATATAGAAAAGACCACACTTTCCGTTATCTCCTTTTTCCCAGCCATCTTTCTTTTCCTTCATTGTTGGGAGTTCGCTTATCCCTTTGCTCGGGTTTGCGTGTTACAGGAAAATTCAACAGAAGTTGAACTTGAGAAGTGAGAGATGTCATCCAGCCTAAAGCGGTGTGCCGAGCTGAAGAAGAAGGTGCCGTGACTTGTCCAAATCCTACTTGTAGCTGTACCATTTAGATGAACCACAGGGCCACTGTATCTCGATTTGCCTGTCAATACCAGGACGACATCCGCAACATCCGCAAGCTTTTTTTTCTTTCTTTTTTTTTTTTTTTTCTCCTTTGGGTTTTCGGTTTCTCTATCGATGTCCGGCGCTAGGTAGGTGGTACAACCGGCCGGGGGATGGGTGGATGGGTAACTTGAAGACAACCAAGACTCTGGGGAATTCTAACCATGGATCAACCTCGCCAACAGTGGATTACCTGTTTTGGCTATACCGAGGTTCGAGGGTAGAGGTAGGTATCGATCGCGATTTCGAAGTCACGGGAGACTCTTAACTAACGAAAAGTAGCCTGGCATCCTGGATACCTAGTTGAAAGCAGGGGGAAATATCACAGAGAAGGAAAGGTGTCCCGTCGCTAAGACCTTTGACTCCACTAGAGAATTGTCCACCTCCAAAAGAGTTCCCAGGGTGGTGGTGATTAGAAGCTTTGAGCACTGACGGGATATGTAGGATCTGCACGTGTAGTGCACGGGGGCACCGGGGGCACAGCGGACAAGTGTCAAAAGTGGAGTTCAGCTGCTGCGCAAATGCCGTTTACCCCCACAGTTCTGGTTGCAGGAAGGGCCCGCAGCCGGACATCAGGCTAACGGGTCGGTCTTGGATGACCCTGAATTGGAAGCAAAAGGATGTTTTCTGAAAAGATGATTTCTGGTCCGTGGCGCAGCTGCTCACCTCAGATCTAACGATCATTTAAGATACCGGCTTTGCTGCGCTCAATGGTAGAAGGTGGTAGGATGGTTGATCCCTTAGACATAACCAGACCTCCTGTGCGATTGGCCTGGGCTGACTTGCTATGACTTGGTTCTCATTATCATTGGTCGCCTCGCTTTTGCCCATTGCCGGCTTCTCTCTCCTAATCACATTTTCTCTTCCCTCAGTTCAACCTGGGGCTGACGACACTTCCGAGCACCGTTCCAGGTGGTGTGGAAAGAGGTCCGAACACTCGCTGGATCTGGTTTGCTATAAGCGTGACCGGACCTTTTTCTCAACAATCTGCGTACATAGTGCCTTGTCAACTTGTAAGGCGGTCGAAACACAACGATGAAACAAAACGGGCCGCTTCAAGCCCCAAATCCTCAGGATTGGTTTGTTATGCCGGGTGGACACTCAGGCTCCCAGGGAAAAATAACTACACCATCCTTACTGATCAGTTCTCTGTTCATGACCCATTCTGAGGAGTCCGGGAGACATCAATGAATCGCAATACGGGACAAGTGTGAATACATCGCTAATCCTCTTATGTATTGGGTATATCTCTAGCTATCCACTCAAAACGACATGCAAACGGCGTAGGACCCCTAAAACTCCTCAAAGAACCACCCGTCGTTATCATCAATGAGTCAATTATCGCTGCTCGTCTTTATAGGGCACTGACATTGTATCCAGCCTCGATAGCCATCATGACCTTCGATCCGATCATATTCCAAAGTAATTGCCCGCCAACGTTTAGCGGCGCACAGCATATCCATTTCCGAAACGAGTGTTAGCCAGGCAGATGGGGCGGGCAATCAGTTCAAAGAACCGTTGCCGAGGCCAAAGTGTCTCGTAAACATGATGCCGTCAGTGTGATTCTGCAATGCGCGACGCATTGTTTCAGTGTAATCTCTCTCCTCCCGCTCTTTTGCCCGTGTCTCGTCGTCGACAGCCTCAACTTTCTCCTCGAACTCCTCAGCTGTAAAGCCGGGGCGCGCGCTAAAGTTCAACAACCCTAACCTCTCACCCGTCCAAAACAGCAGGCCATTGTCGTTGATCTTCTGCTTGGCTTCGCCTGCCCGTGTCGGGAGTAGTTTCCTGGCTATGTCCGAGGAGCCTGGCATTGAGGCAAAAATAGATGGCCCTTGAGCCTCTTCGCTGTGCCCGATCCTACACCGGCGGACCTCGGTGAAGCCGTCCCTTTCGAACCACTTTATGTAGCCGGATCCGTCCGAGAAAACAATCCGGGTGCCATGGTTCGCAACCGAGAGAACCTTTGAGGCTGACGCTGACTGACGGTTCTGGTACGCAAAGTCATCCAAGTCCCCCATCAAAGTTTTACCAGAGTCTGGTGGTGCTAGGCCATAAATCTCGAGGGAACCTTTCATGTTATAGTCTCCACCGGCGATCAAAGTTCTGCCGCCATTAAGACTCTTCGACCCCTCGACTTGTTGCAATGTGAGTTCTCCTTTGCGCCGAAGCTCACTGTCTCGCTTAGAGAAGGGGGAGGGGAGTGATGCCATGCTGCATAGTCTTGCTTTCGAGTTGATCGACCCTCTGATTCTTGACAAATTACGTCTGTCATAATGTAGGATGTGCGAAAATCGACCAGCAACGTATATGTCGTCTGACAACTCCGCTTGTTGGCCGGGCCGCTGAAGATGTAGAATACTCAACGGTCCCGGTTGCGCAAGTGATGTCCAGGAGCCAACCGGCTCGTCGCTGAAGATGTTTCTGATCCCACGTTCGTACATAGCCTGTGCGCCGGTAAAGTTGAAGTCAACTTGGTCGTCTTCAGGGGCACTTCGAAACCGTCGCCGGGAACGATAGTCGTGCAGGTGAAGTTCTAGATTCGTTCCAACGGTGAGTGGTACTGTAGGGCTGGCCGCGGATAAGGCTGTAATAGACCAAGGAAATGATTCGCAGTCGACAACAGAGAGTCTCTGCAAATCAACTTCGATAATGTCTGCTCCTCAGGAGAAGTGCCAAGGCGCACATGAGTTAGCTTACTGAAAATTCGCACAGAACGCTCAGTTTAAATAACCTTGGGTTAATGACGTACGGTTTTGGACTGCAAAAAAAGCTCGATGAAGGCTGCTGTCAACACTGACACATTCGGTAACGCCTGAGTCTACCCGTTGCGACCGCTTGCTGTTATCTGTACCTGGGCCGTTTATCAGCAGAAGCCCGGGTGCGCTCTTAGCTAGCATCGCTCCCTTTCGTCCTCTTGCTCCATTCACGTCCCAGATGCAGACACTGCCATCGTCTAGCGGCGATACAGCAAGGAGTGTTTCATCAGAAGCTGCCTCAACACCATGCTCAGGACGGGGATTGTCAGGCCGGTACAGAGCAACACCTCTTGCCTCAACGTATTCGGACTTGGGGCCATTAACATGGGGAAGCGGAAGCCAGTTGATGACAACGGGTGCATGACGCTGGATATACTCCTCATACCAGGAAACCCTCTCGGTAGGAAAGCAGGGGTCCCAGTTGGCCATGATCCGCATCTGCTCCTTCTTGCTGGATGCGCGAAAGCTCTTGAGAATTGTCGGCGTTGGCGGTGTCGCCCAGCTTCCATTGCCAGGAGTGTTGGTGCTGCTGCTGTCGGGCGAAGGATAAGCGCCTTGCCAAATTGTCCCCATTGCACTCTCATCGGGCTGGATCTGAAATGTTCCGCTGAGGCCCTGGGTGGCTAGCCGGCCAAACGCCCGTCGTCGTTCGAGACTTTCGAGAAAGGAAGATTCTTGCAGGCATCGCGAACGCCAGAAGCTATTGTCTCGTCCAAGGTCTCGAAAAGCGCGGGATACCAGTTGCAGGTTCGTAATGTGCGGTGCTTCGAGGACTAGGCGAGCAACAGACAACTTGTCAGCTTATACCTCTTGACCCGTGATTGAGGTGCCTGTGGCTAGCTAGAGGGCCTTTGTGGGCTACCCCGGGTTGGAAGACAGGGGACATGTGATAGTGTAGGTGCCAGTTTAGACTTACACGATAGTATGTGGAGTTTGATCTCATTAGGAAAGCTCTCAAGGCTAGGCGCCTGCGGAGTAGCAGTAGCCGCCCTCATCTGATCTCGCCCATTTCCCATTGTCGGGTTATTATGTGGGGTCCCTTTGCTGTTGCTATCAACTCGAGGACTCTGTCTGACTTGTGACACCTGTCCCAGCCACTCAGTCCAAGCTCCCCTGAGCTACGAGTTTGGCATCGAAATCGTCTTGTAAGCAATGCTGCTGGAAGCCTGTTGTAGCTATATCTCGTGTAGGGTATCGATAAGGACAGCGTTGTGGTTCGGTTTAGCGAGCGAGGACCGGGCGAGTCATGTTTACTGGGAGAGGTGCCGGCGTATATCAATGCACGAAAAAATGAAGACCAGCCCGCAGAAAGAACCTGTCGAAACACGCTGATCAGACACAAGCAGCTCTTGCGTTTGTGTGTGTGAGCGCGCGCCTGCGGAGGTGCGTTTCTGCGGTGCCTCTGCGTGTGTGATGCGATGTGTGGAAGCTTCACGAATGTTGGTTGCTCTGGGTTCACTTAGGTAGATTGGTTCAGTTTCCCTTGATGCAATCCGGTGTGGTGGGTGATGGTTTCCAGTTGTGGCTTTGTGGATGGTTCAGGTGTCACCGGGACCGGGGGGCGGGTGCCCTGCCTGTGAAGTCGAGTCCGGCCCTGTTGGGTTAGGGGTTAGGGTAGGTGTTACGGGCGTCGGGTTACCGATCGCGATGACAAGGGAAGGAACCACAGTGCACGCCACGCCCACCGGCGAAGAGAGCCCATGTCGACCACTGGGCGTCCAGCTCCGGGCATGCTGCTGCGCCCCCAGACCGGGAACCTTGCCCCACCAGAATGCCGAAAGACGGACACAGACAGGGCAGGCAACTGGCGCACGGCACGGTCTGCCGGTTCTGACAATCAACAGAAAGGTCCCGTTGGTTGACTGGGTGAAGAAGGTGAAAGGCCTGGTGGGGTTAGCCCGGCCCCTTCGTCTTGGCTCCCCTGACTCTTCTGCGATAACCTGGGCTACTGGCTTCGCGATAACTAGCCGTGTGTGGGATTGTGGGTCGGTGTCGACATGGACTCGGCGCCGACCAATGGGATCACGGATGCAATGCAACTTCGATAAAGCCACGCCTGTACATAAGCGGCGTGGTTTTTGCATGGACCGGTCTAGATCCTTAGAGCCTCTTCCCAACGACACTCGATCCAAGTTCACCTAACCGTCCGTGCCGTCCAAAGTTGCTTCATGTAGTCTTCAGGGGTCGGAAACTGGCACACCTGGCTTTCCGTATGGACTGGGAAAGGGTTGAGAGACTCTGAGACATGGTCGGATGATGTCACAACGTCTGCCAGTAGGGTATTTTAGTGTATAACTAGTCTGGTGTTACAGACTACATCAGTGCTATGGCGGGTGTGATGGCTTTCCGAATGCTGTCAGAATCATCCACTAGACGACCTCCTTTGTTATTGGGCGATATATGGTGTACAGCCTTCTTCTCCAACTTTGGAATTCCCTATGATTCTCTTCTCTTCCATGTATCATTTCTTCTATCGCTAGAATTCAGTTCGGAAAACATGTAAACAAAAGAGTGGAGTGAAGCAGCATCCATGGAGTAGGGGATCAGGGGCGACAACTTGCATATGGTATGTTGAAGCTACATGTGCGATCCTTGCGAAAGAATAACTCGAGATCCTGTTACATCACTGATTTAATGTACACGGAATGATGACTGGCATACGCCTCCTCTTGGCAACCCATTTCACAATTTGACACTGAATCCAGGTGACAACAATAGCCTGCATTAAGAGGACACTCGGGTCTTGATCTTCTGGAAACGGATATCTTCTTAAAACCTGCCTGGGAACGATATCACTTTTGACTTATTGAGACAGTTATAGTGTTATTTGATCGAATTATGAGCCCATAAACTGGTAAACATAGGATGGTCTACAAGGTGTCACAGCCCTGGGGGGTCTATATGCCGAAAGCTGCTCGATGCCGAAAGGAAAAAACTATATATCTCATACGGAAGCCATGTAACTCGTGGAGTTTTGCGTTTGTATCTTGTGCTTCAATGCTTCCTAACTACCCTGCTCACCTGGCTGGATCTACATGCTCATTCGAACTAGAGGTACTTCACAAGACAGTCAAGATGTTGAGATTGCCGAGAAGCTATGGGAAGTCACAGACCGGGTCATGCAGTTCAGTTCTCTTTCTGTATGTTGCCAGTTAAAGAGCGCAGTTCTTTGTAATGGTGCGTTTGGTCATGGCCCGCTATGTCTCCATCAAGGTTGGCCTGGATCTACAACGAGCAACACCACCCTTTGATATCAAGGTTTGTTTTCGACCACCTACACCCTACTTACTAGTGTCTCCCCTTTTCCAAAGCCTATTACAGCTTTGAGGCATTATTATTATTGGGAATCGAATCTCCAGCTTGACTGTAGCCCCAAGCGAGCAGCGTAAATGGCAAGTCTTACGGCTACCATCGCATGCATGTGATCATGATAAGAACTACGAGCTTGTCCCCTTCCATGCACACCGGACGACCTTGAACCAACGCTCAGTTGCGACAAGATGAAAGGTTACGGAATCCCATCGCGGCCTGTCAAGGGGACTCGCAGATTGCACCTTCCTCCTCTTTGCGGCTTTGGCAGCGTGCGCCTTCCATCGTTCGCCTTTCCCAGCGCGTTTCAACCCCTAACGCGCAGACCCAAATCGCGCTCCTTCCTTCTCAAAGCATCCAACCAGAGCGCCTTCCCCTCCAATCAGGTTGGTTCTGAGCCAGAGAGCAGTGCCCAAGGTCTGGTCTCCTTCTCCCAGCTTTTCCACTTTACAACAACTTCGCAAGAGCAACTGATCATCAACTGCAACACGTTTTTGTCTGAACCAACGCTTTCAACCATCGCAAGAACCATCCAAGCACACTGCAAAGCATCTTCTTCTTGAATTGTTTTCAAACCATCATCCGCAACCCCGTCAACTTCAACCGCACTTGTCATTCACCATCTTGACACATCGCGCTTGCTCATCCAACATCTATCAAACAACATCAACACCATGACGACCTCTACCAGCTTTGGCGCTTTCACCAGCCACCTCATCGGCAACCATCATATCAACGAGCCTACCATCAACCACATGCCCGCTTCGGTCAAGTCTGCAGGCTCGACCGTGTCGTCACTGCCCAGAGAGCGCTCCATTACTCCGAGACATGTCTTCACCAGTCTCGACGAGGCCCATCAAGCCATCACCACCAGAGCCGCGAAACAAGCCGCACACATTACGGATAACGGCGCTCACTCTGCCTTGATCCCTGGCGAGTCATCTGCTGGCTCTTCCGTCAATGCCGTCTACTCCAAGTCGACCACCGACGCCGACGAGCATTCCGCCACCGAGTCCCACCGCTGCCCGACTCATGATGGCTTCTCCCGCGGACGTCGCATCAGTCCTACACACTTGCGTCGCCGTTCATCCAGTGTTCCTGACTTCAGCACTCGTACCCTTCCCTACCCTGACTGGGAAGAGATGACTCCGGCTGCTCGTGCCAGTTATCACGTCGCAAAGGACCCTGTTGACAACCACACTCCTGACAACTCCATCAACACACCTCGCGAGACTGGAAGCACCGTCGAAAACATCGTGGATCAGTACCTACCTTCGGCCACCATTGACTCTTCACCCTCAGCCGACGGCCAGCACAGCCAATCCACCAATGATGCAAGTGTCCACCACTCCTTGGACAATGGAGAGACCGTCGAGCCTCCTCAGACCCGAGAAAACATCACCTCTGTCCCCTTTGGCTGTACTTCAAAGCTTTATCGCATTCATGGATCCCCTCCTCGGATTCCTCAGCCGCCAATTCATGCAGTCAATCCCTCAGTGATCCGTGCCAACCTCCCAGAGGACCATACCAGCACCCCAGAGTGTCATAACAACATCTTCCGGGAACACTCCTGGTCAACCATGTCAACCGCGAGCTCTGTCGACATCGAAGACCTTCTCGATAATTGCGACGAAAACAATGTCGGAACATTTGCGACTTCCAGGAAGGGCAACCATTACGTCGAAGCCAGCCGCCACGAGTCAAACAACAACCAAGCGGCTCGTGAGACTACCACCGGCAGTGGCGCGTTGTCCAACGCAGCCTTCTCGACAGGCGGTCTTACAACAGACTCTGACGACGATCCATTCAAGTACGACCGGGGATCATACACGGTCTTCCTTCAGCCATCTCGGGAAAGAGAAGTCAGTGCTGCGCTTCACCGTGTCAGTGGCGTCAGCACCACTTGTACCAACAAGACTGACCACACTGGCCATGTATCAGCCACGCGTGGCCCAGTTGGCTCTGCGGCACCTCCCATGCCTCCTTCAAATGGGCTCACATATTACAACTCCGCTCAAAGAGATAACAACATTCCCGACAAGCGTATCATGAAGAAACTCGATCTACGATCTTATCCCGCCCAACACCTTGCATGGGACGAATTCGATGAAGAGTTTGACGAGGTGAGAGAATCTGTCCAGTCACATGTTGGATCTGATCCTTCGCCTCTTCAGTTTGCTAACCGTGCTCTTCAACAGAACCTCGATGCTGTTAAGACCGACGGAGGTGATTGGGAGACAGTCGGGTCGAACCTCGATGCTGTTAAGAGCGATGGAGGGGAGTGGGAGACAGTCGGTTCCAGTGTTGGCCAGTTCAACAGCCATCGAGCTTATGCGTCCGGGACTGGCTTCGGCACTCATTTCGGCTTGAGGACCACAGGAAGCAGCATTGCAGACTACTCTGACGCCTCAAGCCTCGCTGAAACCTTTGGCGCTTTTGCATCAACCGAAAAGATTATGCAACATCCGATGAATGGGAAGTACGACAACTACGTCATTCGGACACTCAAGGGTGACAACCGCCCAGTCTTCCTTCCTCAACCAAGGATCCATCGAGTTAACGGCTATCCCCAAGATTCATGCCGACTATTTGACCAAGCCACGACATCAAGCAGCCAGGGCTCATCTACAAGAGCATACTTGGCCGAGAAACTCACTGCCCCGTTCCGTTCTCTGACCTCCAACAAGAACATCGATGGGAGACATCCCTATAGGAGCAATCAATCCGGCCCGGACAGCGACAAGCAACGAAGAGAGCATGGCTTGAAACTAGCTGAACTCCCACCGCAAACTCCCCGAGCCCACGATTCTCTTCAAACCGATAAATCGTTCGGCCCGGAATCGCCAGTTCAATTCAGCTTCCCATTGATACCCTTGGAAGAGGCCGCAAGGCTGCAGGCGATGAAGCGACGAAGCGACGCGAATGACCACACCTTTCAGAGCAGTACTCGGACACGAAAGGACAGTCTTGTATCTTGCATTTCGTGGAAGGCATCCAACAAACTGACGAAGAGAGTGGCGCCCTCCACTCCACATACCCTGCCGAGAAAGCCATTGCCCACTCACTATCACGAGCCTGTCTCCAACCACCGCCTCTCAATCCGTATGCATGACCCTGGCTTGACTTATCAGTTCCATGTGCTAACATTTTTGCAGAAAACCAAGTTACCAGCAAGGGGCGGAAGGCAACTCGTTTGTCAACCTTGAGCAGCGCTAGCCCACCAGCCCCTGGTAGACCAGTGTTCCCGCGGTCTTGCCGAAACCCTTTCAGCTCTGCACACGGCTCAACACGGAGTGCCTCGAGCTACAGATGTTCATGGGGCATTCCCTTCGAGCGCCCTCACCTTTGGGGAAAAGATAAAAGAACTTCGCGCGTTGATGGTGAAGGTTCATATCTCCACCAAATCGCCAATCTGAACGTAACTGACCCTTTCAGACTTGACGAAGAGGACGGCTACCTCTCCTGGGAAGCGCGACGCCGCCGAAAACAATTCTTCTGGTTTTTGTGTTTCCTCTGCGTCTTTCCGTTCATGGCGCCCCTCGTTTATAAAGGAACGTTTGACACGACACTGGCATGGTTCACCAAAGGAGAAGTCGGCAGCCTGAACCATCGACAACGCCGGAAAGTCTTGATTTTAGGGAGCGTCATCTCGATGCTTTGGCTGTGTGGTATTGCAGTCCTCGCAACACTCTTAGCCACCCGCGCGAAGAATGATCGTCCTTGAAAACACCCATCTTATGCATTCTGAGACTCCGATATCAAACCGCCACTCTTGATTTTTCGCGCATCTCGCAGCCATACCACTGTCATTCAAGCAACAATACATTCTTGTGTAATTTTTTTTGCAATGAGAGCTGAAGGATGAATGGCATAAAAGGGATTGCTCATTCTGTCACTCGTTTGAAGGGATCTGGAGTTTGGTGTTTCGGCGCTGGAGAGTAAAAATATTTTCCTAGATTTGGGGTCCGCGGTGGAATATGTGGTGGCAGTGGACTTTTGCTTCAAGTCTTGATTCTGTCTTGATTATGTCCATTTTTTATTATTATTTTTGGAGTATTGGTGTTGGCTTTTGGTGTTGGTCTTGTCTCATTGTGCGTGGATGAATTCGGCATGGGGTAATTCATCAGTACCAGTTTCGGCGTTTGTGTAGAAGTATGGATAAAGACGGTTGTGTTGGAGTTTTGGTCTTGGTTTTTTAGCATTCACCTTGTTCTGTTTGGTCTCGTTCTGGTCTAGTTCTAATTCCGTCTGGTGTTGCGTGGAGATAGAGGCTCGGTATGGAGTACTTTCTGATTGAATGCGGCAATCGGCACGATAAAGATGGTTTTGTTGGAAGATGAATGGAGATGAACGCCGGGTGAGAGTAATCTCAACGGTCGCTGTTGGGATAATTGAGGACACGAATTAGAAACGGAGTCTGGAGTTTAAGAATGATACGCGTGCTTTGTCTCGAGTGAAAACAACTTTTGGGTGATCTCATAATTCTTTAATAAGTGCGCAGCACACCATCCAGTCTGGTAAAGATTGGTGGAAAACTGAATTGAACCTTCATTTCTCGCCGTATGGTATAACTCCGGTTTTCCCTCACAAGCTGTTGGAGCCCACAGAAACAGCACCTGGCGATGCAACATACTAACCTAACTAGGTAAAATGTAAACAAAGCCCCTTTCTGTGCTGGCGACTTCAGCTGAGGCAACTCCCTCGTGTTCACTTTCACAACACTTGTTGCTCTTCATAGTATCTGTCGATTGGTATTTTTGACGACGTAGCGCTAGAGATAAGAGAAATATGAGTGTGAAGGACATTCACACGGGAAACGGTAGTCGGAAGACCTGTGGAACATCAAGGTCGAATTATTTCTGCATTTTGTTTTCTCGTAAGCTTCCGTAGCGTAGAAAGTGCGCACCCCGTACCCCGCACTTTGCTTCGCTTCGATAGCAGCGATGATCATTTCTCGCTGGAGTCGACTAACGAGACAGGGATCAGGGCGCTAACAAACAACAAGCTCCCCAGCACCTGGCTTGGCATCACCATACCTCTACCCCATTCCATGTTCGCTCTCCGCAAACAACTACAACACCAACGACAACCCAAACTTGATCCGCAACCTTTCTGGCGACGATAAACCGGGGTGAGGTACCAAGGGACTGTCATTGTCGCGTTGGAAACCTCATTGTCAACCCTAAAGCCACTTCATATTTCAAGCAGATCCACCTCGACTTACACCACCGAGTCGGTTCACGCATAACATCCACCACTTGCTACATTCAAGCGACCCGAGCATTTCGCAAACCACAAGCTCTATAACCAACCAGCCATCCCACCATGTCTTTCATCTCCATCTCACCACCACCGACCCCTTCCGGCCCCGTCCCCGCCGGTCTCATCGATCCCGGCATCCTCACCCCCTCCTCACTCGTAGCAATTCTCTCCGCCCTCTTGAACCCGCAAACCGGCTCCTTAACACACGTGGTCCAATCCCTCTCCGTGCTCCTCTCCGCCTCCGCTACGGGCGCCTCCCTCTCCCTGTCCTTCTTCCTGGTGCCTCGCCTTCTCGAGTCACCCACCCCGCTGATGCTCACCCAGTGGCGGCGCACTTACGAGCAGACGTTTTCCACTTTGAACCGGGCCGGCGCCGCCGCGGCGTTGGGCTATCTCTTGCTGGCTTGGCGTTTTGGCGTTCGGTATTCTTCGGAAATCGTGAGTGGTGGGAGAGGGATGCAAGCGTTGAAGTTGGTGAAGAGGGGGAGAATGTACGCTGTTGCTGGAGCGCTGTTGGTGCTGGGTATGGCGCCGTATGGGTGGGTGGTGCTCGGAGGAGTGGAGAGGAGGTTGGTGGCGAGGGCGGAGGCCGTGGAGAGGGCGATGAGGCAGAAGGGAGTGGATGTGGAGGTTGGGGAGTTGGGCGGTGGTGGGAGTAGTGGGGGGCTGAAGAGGAGGCAGTCGGTTAGGGGGAAGGGTATGGAGAGGAAGAAGGGAAGGGAGGGTAGTGATAAAGATGGTAAGGGGAAGGGTAAAGAGAAAGAGAAGGAAAGGGAAAGAAATGTAGAGGAGGAGGATTCTTCTAGGGAAGGTGACGATGAGGTTGGCTTGGGCGAAAAGGTGGATATGAAGGCTGTGGAAGTCGGGGCAAAGTATTGGGTTGATCAATGGGGTGTGTTGAATCTGGGCAGGGCGGCGATGATAGCTGCTTCTGCGGTTATGGGATTGAGTGCTTCGCTTTGGAACTAAGACCGGGCCGAATGGATGAATCGAAGCTGTTTGGTGGGCAAGAGACGTGAAAGAGGATTGAGCCTACGGGATTTTGAAGCGTCACTTGGAAGAACAATTTGGATGGACAATCACAAGCTTCCACTTGGTAGCATCGAGATAAGCAGGATAGTGAATTGGGGTTTTCCATTTGGGTTCATGCTAATAAGTCAAATGCTATGCCTCTCTTTCATGCGACCAAATTGGCTCTCAAAACTGCCCTGGTCCTGTCAACCCTGTTGAATTTCCATTTTGCCTAGCGAACATTCACCGGACTATCTTCCCTGGCTTCCAAACCATCACTCAGGTATTCCCCCTCACATCTCACTTGGAATTTCCAGAAGAGCCGGAGCCGGAGCCAGAGCCGGAGCTCGAGTACGAGTTACCACTGGGCGAAGTGTACGTGGAAGATCCACTGCCGCTGTTGTAGTAAGTGCTACCGTTCGGGATGGAGCAGTAGTAGGATCCGTTGCTGTCAAGTTGTTGGCCAAATGATTACTCGCTCCACTCCCCCAGAGAGATAGTCAAGGTCTTTCTTACGTGTTGGAATAGTGATACGCATTGGATCCGTTGCCGTAGTCACGGGCGCAGTAGTGGTTGCCCTACAGCAAGTTGGCGTGTCAGCGTTGCCGGTTGCTTCTATACTGGGCTTGATATGGCCAAGCCGGCGCAATGACATCTTTCTGGGGAAGGAGATGTGAGTGGCAGTGAAAGAGTATCTACACCATACCTGGCTGTTGGTGCCATGGCCCTTGTAGCTGTATCCGTTTCCGCTAGGCATTTTGGAGGAGAATGTGATTACTGATCAAGTCGGAAGAAAGAGAAGATCGAATTATGGCTGGTTTTTCTGCAGCGTCTGCCGGTTAAGGTCAATTGGAAAATTGGTGTTCGCGATAGAGAACAAGAGGAAGAAGAGGGAGCAGAACAGAGGGAAGAAGCTCTCTTTAAATAGAGATCAGACCTCTACGCCAAGTAAGGGAAAGCACCTGACATTTTGCGATGATCCCAGAACAGCTTCCTGCCTGTTCCAACAAACACCTGAATAACTAGTAGGTTGTTCGCATTGCGATACGACTGAAGAAAGGTGATGCCAGTCAAACAGATAACCATTCTCCTCTGTACCTAACCCACACTTGCGCGGGAGGCCCGCATGGCTTTCAACGCTAAAATTTCTATCCCATCCACATAGCCTGGGGCGCTAGTCAGACCGTTAATTTGTAGACCTGACGAGTACATGAATTAATGTTAGGACCGATAGAAGCCTCTTGAGCTTGATTGCTGTTCCTCCTTCGTTCAGACAATTTGAGTGGAAAGAGAGTCACATTATAATCCGTGACTTCCTCGTTAAGGCTGTTAACCTTTAAGCTGAGTGCTTCCTTGGGTAGGGGGTCATAGCTCCACAAAGCCAACGAGACCAATCCTTGTTCGCTGGTGTTTTGGTATAAACACTACATATACGAACTGCCCGGGTGCGGCAACAACTGACATCTCTCTTATCTTCCATGGCACATCTAAAATTTCAAGCATTCAAAATTGCCGGCCATACTCTGGGTATCATTCCTGTATTTTCAGAACCAACTTTTTAAGCGAAACGCTGTCTATCCAAGAAATCAACTCTAGAGGTTGCCCTGTACGGCGCTGGTGTCGCGGTGTTCGGCGGGGGTTTCCTCGTGCTCCGACAAAAACTTCTCGGCATCGAGGGCAGCCATGCAGCCGGTACCTATGCATAACAGATTAGCAACTCTTCCAAACCAGTTACACGGGAGGCAATGGGTTACGTACCGGCACTGGTGATAGCCTGTCTGTACCTCTTATCCTGAACATCACCAGCAGCAAATACACCCTCAACGCTGGTAAGGGTAGTGCCAGGCTTGGTGACAACATAGCCATCGGCGTCAGTCTCAAGCTGGCCCTTGACGAGGGCGGTAGCAGGATCGTGACCGATGGCATAGAAAAGACCGTTGGCCTCAAGAGTCTCCTCCTTGCCAGTGGTAACATCCTTGACGACCAGATGGCTCATGAGACCCTTGTCGTCACCCTTGACCTCGACACCGACGGTGTTGAACCTGACAGTGACCTTCTCGTGGTTCAACAACCTATGGGCCATGATGCTGCTGGCCCTCAACTTGTCCTTGCGAACCAACACGGTAACGTGGCTGCCATACTTGGTGAGATACATGGCCTCCTCAGCAGCGGAGTCGCCACCACCAATGACAACGAGGTGCTTGTTGCGGAAAATAGGAACGGCACCATCGCAAACGGCGCAGGCAGAGATACCGTTCTGCCAGTACTTCTCCTCTCCAGGGAGATGAAGTCTGCGGGCAGAGGCGCCGGTGGCCAGGATGATGGAGTCGGCAGTGTGGTACTCCTCGGGGGACCACTCGGTAGCGTACTTGAAGGGGCGGGCAGAGAGGTCGACCTTGGCAACAGTCTCGCTGATAATCTGAGTGCCGAAACGCTCAGACTGAGCCTTCATCTTGTCCATCAGCTCCTGGCCCATGATGCCATCGGGAAAACCGGGGAAGTTCTCGATTTCGGTCGTGGTGGTGAGCTGGCCACCGGCGGCGATGCCATTGGCCATGAAGCCCTCGTAAAGTACAGCTGTACAAAGAGCGAGGGATTGTTAGCGCATTGGTCCTTGTAACCTAATGTCGACAATTGCAATGGCATTGAAACTCACGCTTCAGCTCGGCGCGGGCCAGGTAGATGGCGGCAGTGTGGGCGGCCGGCCCAGAGCCGATGATGACTACTTTGCTGTGCATGTTTCTTTTTGTGACGGCCTGAAGTTCGGCAGGTTGAACCGGAGTGTTTTTCTTGAAGGCGGTTGCGGCAGCAGCGACTGTGAGACCAGATGCGCTGGATCGGAGAGTTCTTCTAAAGGTTGAGGAGAACAGTTTGGCGGTTGGTGGGGTTTTCGAATGGGAAACGGATCTAACAAGAGACAAGATACAAGTGGCGGAAACAGAGCCGGGGATGGTCACTGGATGGGAAATAAGAATCTACAGGAAAGGGAAGGTAACGATTTGATAATCTCTAGATTTCTTTCTCTCCCAATCCGCGATCTAGTCAGACAGTCCAGGCGATGCCAGATCAGGCGCGCTGTTCCGGCGCCATTTTTCAAATCGAGTCGCGATTTCTAATCCCGTATCTAGACCCCGGCTGCCTCGAAAACGGCCTGGATTTGCTTGGGGGCGAACTCGGAGGGATGGACGCCGTCCATTCGAGGAAACGTCCCTCCTGGACCGCCCAGGGTCGAGGGCCATGCCCCTCTGACGTGCTCACCAAAATTCCCACTTAGATACCCATTCAGCGGGGTCGTTCCGCCTTTTAGAGGCCCCTCGGTTCTTGCAGCTCTGTGCAGTCACCGAGGCACCCAGTCCGCGGGTTGCAGCCGAGGCCCAAAGCACAAAACAAAGGTCACAGCGTGGGTTAGGGTTATTGGTGAAGGTATTTCAATTTCCATCAGATGACGGAGATTTTGTGGCCAACGACGCTCGACACGACACCGGAACCTAGTGAAGCTATCCATAAAATTCACAACCTGCTTTTCCCTTCCTGCTGCGGGACTTGAACCACTACCTTCCCCCAGGTCTCACGACCTCCCAAAGCGATCAATGCATCCGGAATCTTCTCGAGACCGACGAACTCCTTGTCGCTGAACACAGTCGGTTTGAACTTGCCCTCGGCAATCAACTTCATAATGCCCTGCCACACGGTCACCACCGTCTCCTTCTCATGAACAGCGTATTGGCCCCAGTGAACACCGACGAGGCTGATGTTCTTGAGAAGAACCTTGTTCATTGCCACCTTCTCGATCTTGCCGGCAGCGAAACCGACAATCAAGATGCGGCCATTCCACGCAGTACATTTGGTGCTCAGATCTACCAGGCCGACAGGATCGTAGACAATGTCAACGCCCTTGCCTTTAGGAGTCAACTTCTTCACCATCTCGGGCCACTTGGGGTCCGTGTAGTCGACGACATGATCAGCGCCAAAGGACTTGGCGACTTCGAGCTTGTGCTTGGTTCCGGCCGTAGCAATGACAGTTGCTCCAAACGCCTTTGCAACTATATATGGGATTAGCAACGAAGTAGTTCATCTTGGAGATGGGTACGTATGCCACTAACCTTGGACCGCGGCAAGACCTACACCACCGGCCGCAGCGTGAACAAGCACGAAGTCGCCCTTCTTGACGCCGGCCCGAACAACAAGGGCTCCATAACTCGTTGGTGCCGTCACAAAGAGGCCCGCAGCATCCACAAGCGACCAGCCTTCGGGAGCTGGGAGGAGGGCCGTCTCCTTGGCCTTGACTTTGGTAGCGTACGCACCCTGGCTAGCTCCAAACACACGTGAACCGACGGGGAACTTGGGGTCCTTGAGGCCGGAAGGGGTGGCGAGAACCACGCCGGCGAACTCGGCACCTGATACCCAGGGGAATGCTGAGATGCAACGTCAGCGTACTGAATGCAATGTAAGCGGGACTCAATAAAGAAGCCGCACGTGGTTGATTCTGGTATTTGCCCTGAATCTGAAGAATGTCGAAAAAGTTGGTTGCCGCAGCATGAACTTCAATCAAGTACTCATCTGAAGCAGGTGTAGGGTCTGGAAGCTCCGTGACCCTGAGCTCTTGAGGGCTCTGAGTTAAGTGGTAATGTTAGAACCACGAAATGGGAAGATGTCCGGGATGATCGAGATAGGACATACCTTAACATACTGTGCCACCTGAATGCCTCTCATCTGGGAAGGATACCTGGAGTAATAGAATGCTTTGTTAGACTGGAAAGAAGCAGACGCAGAAACACAGAGTGAGATACACAAGCAGTGAAAGAATGACAACCTATATGATAAACAACGGTATGGTTGAACAAATGCCGAATGGCCATCGCGGGGGTGACCGCTAGCCCAGTGTAAGGGAAGCCGAGGTAGCCCAGACCGGGATAGCTGATCTCTGATTGGTCACTCACCTTGCATCTCTCGGTGAGTCCACGTCTTATCGATTTCCAACAATCGATTTGCGACTTGTTGCACTCTTTCACCAAACTCTCAACCACACCCTGCTTCAATTTTTTGATGGCGCAACCCGCTGTGCGAACTTCTCCCGACTAAAGTCGAACTTAAAACTGGGCATACGCAGCAAAGAATACAACTCTTGGTCAAGCGTGCATAAACCACAAGCCGCGCGCATTCTCTAGGCAAGATTCGGCACGACTGGTCGCCCAGCTACGTAACCTCTCCGAACCGATCGCGAACTGCTCGCGACAAAACAAGCCTACCCACCTAAAAGCCCGAATTGCACCGGCGAACCACCTTTTTCCCCCCTCACACATCCGCCGAGATGGCGACAACAACACAGACAACAACAAACTCCCTCCCCTCTGGGGCAGGAGGACCGCAACAACTCGTCACTCAGATGCTCAACCACACCGCACCACACTATACCTTCTCCTTCACGCCCTTCCTCCAGCGCACCTACCAGCACTCTCTCCCCGCCGACCGACCCATCTGCAAAGCCTACGCCTCAGGCAACTGCCCGCTTAAATCCCACTGCCCCGAGCGCCACGTCACCACGTCGTCCCAAAACACCCATGGCGGCGGTAACACCTTCAGCGGCGGCTTCGGCTCGCTCGTCTGCAAGCACTGGCTGCGCGGCCTCTGCAAAAAGGGCGAGTCGTGCGAGTTCCTGCACGAGTACAACCTGCGCAAGATGCCCGAGTGCAATTTCTTTGTCAGGAACGGGTACTGCAGCAACGGGGACGAGTGTCTGTATCTGCACATTGATCCGCTGTCGAGATTGCCGCCGTGTCCGCATTACGAGAGGGGGTTCTGTCCGCTGGGACCGCGATGTGACAAGAAGCATTTTCGGAGGAAGCTGTGCTTGTATTACCTGGCGGGCTTTTGTCCGGATGGGAAGGGCTGCAAGGAGGGCGCGCATCCGAGGTGGACGGCGGATAAGGACATGGAGAAGCCGAGGGCGAAAGGGGAGGGAGATCAGATGCTGCTGCAGCAACAGCAGCAGCAACAACAGCAACAACATATGGGCGATGCTAATGGTATGGGTGGTGGAATGGCGCAGGCGACGGGCGCGAATGAGTATATGGACCGAGAGAGGGAGCGTGATCGGGATAACAGGGAGAGGGAGATGATGATGCAGGGACGCGATAGGGACGGTGGCGGGCATGATCGCCATAAGGATCGCTTTGGAGGCGGAGGAGGAGGAGGAGGAGGAGGCAGAGGCCGAGGAGGATGGAGGGGAAGAGGAAGGGGAGGATTCAGGGGTAAAGGTCATTAAGAGAACCTTGGTCCCAAAGCGGCCAGGAGAGATCAAATGGTACATGAACATGGCGACATATTCATGCTAGTGCTCGGGACGATGAGGAGGACAATGAAGCCGGTATCAAGGACCAGGTATGCATCACGGAATAAGGAATGGGTCACACGGCGCAAAGGCAAGGTTATATCTAGTGTATTGGCTGTAGGTTAAGTTTAGTATCACAAAGCTTGTGGGATGATTAGAGAGGATTGCTAGCTTGACATTTTCGCGGAGCTGTGATCTGTATGTTCTTTCAAAATAGACTGAGAGGGACGAGATCCAAAACATGAACGCCGTTCCCTACCTAGGGCACCCGTAACGAAATGATAATTAACCCACCGTCTGAAATGCTATGGCATATGCCATTCTTGTAGACACTGCCTTCTTTTGTACTCTTCCAAACTATTCCCATGAAGAATTTACTCCATCGGCACCGCAACAAACGACTCATTCGATGTGCGGGCCCCAGTTCCCACCTCCTCCTCATCCCCATTCTCGCTTCCCATAGACCTCACCGAGCCACCCGACCTTGGGCTATTAAACGAGCTATGACTCGACTGCCACGCCGCCAGCTCGTCCACCGTCCGAATACCCATCATCCACGCCACCAGCCCGCGCGGCACCCAGCGTCCGACAAAGCCATACACGCTTGCACCGAGGCCGACGCGCACAGTGCCCTTGGTAATGGACCCGTCAATCACGTCAAAAACAGCATTGTGCAGCTCCCGCAACGAGCTGCCGCGCATCCCGCGGATGCGGCCCGTGCTAATGGCCGAGCTCGACTGGGTGACAAAATTCTTGCCGTAGGCGTGGCGGGCCGAGTCGGGCCAGGGCAGCAGGGACTCGGCGTCCTGGGGGTTCGCTTCCAGCGCGCGCAGCGGGACGCCCTGAGAGTTCCGCTCCTGCCAGTGTTCACGCGCGGCCGAGGCGGGCGTGAAGCCGGCGAAGTCAAAGGTACCGAGCTGGATGTGGGTGACAGGGATGGCGAGCGGGCGGAGCTCGGCGGTCAGGACTTCGGTGAATGCGGAGAGGGCAGAGCACACGGTTGCTTCGGGGGCGTGGAAGGGGGGGTTGATGGAGGAAATGATGGATGGCGTGCAGACGATGATCTTGGGGCTGTCTTTCTTCTTGTCGGTTCCGGAGGATGATGACTCGGCCGAGGGAGTAGGACCCAGGCGAGCGGTAAGCAGAGGGAGGAAGGCCTGGAGGGTTATGATAGGGTGAAGTAGGTGTGTGTTGAAGAGGTTCGCGAAGCCAGAGGGAGGAATGGTAGCGATGGGCGAGGTCTGGTAGTTCAAAGACGGAATGAGGATGACGGCCTTGAGGTGCAACCGATGTCGCTTGCTGTTGGGGACTGCCGCATGGGGTGACTGAAGGTAGGTCGCGAAACGCTCAATGGAGGCGCTGGCGCTGAGAGGATCGGTGGTGTCGACGCCCAGAGGTCGGATATCGGGGCGTGCTAGATTCTGAATGGCAATATCGTCCTCCGGTCCGCTGGATACAATGAAGACGATGAAGCCTTTCCTTTCCAGATCCAGCGCAACTGACCGTGTCAACGGTAAGTTGGCAGATCCTGCAATGACAACGACATCCATGCGTCCTCCGCTGCGCGCCCGCCTTGCGCGCCTGGTCTTCCTGGCGTGAGCGGAGACTGTGTATGACCGATATAGAATGGATCCAGTGGCTAGGACTATGGCGGTGGTGAGGACTTTGTTTCTTAATACCCAGCTCTCAACTCTATTGTAGAGCGAAATCGGCAGCTCGGCTGAAGGCGCTGGTGGCGGCAGCCGAGGGCGGATCTGTTCTGGTACCCATTGCGAGGTCGCGAGAGTGTGTCTGACGGTCTCGGCAATCTTGTCGACGTTCTCGTTTACGATGTTGGCGACATCTTCAGAGTAGCGCTTGATATCGCCGGGCAGGGACGATAACTATAACCGAACCAGGCCATTGTTAGTGGGGTTCTATGCGGGCACGTTGTATGTTTTCTTACCACGTCCAGAAAAGCCTGGTCGTCCGCAGACATAGTGTTTCAATTATGCGTTTGCTCGAGTCCTGTGAGGTGGCGACAGTGTGATGGTCGACAAGCTCGGTGAACAAGGAGACGCGGATTGATAAGTTGGCAGCGTCGAGTGTCTCGCAGTATGTGAATCGCGCCGGACTTGACAGTGCTTCGATAGGAATGATGATGGGGAGAAGCTTTCTTTTATCGCTTCTATCCAACCCTTGCGCACCTTATCAAGCCGAGCTACTGCATAGGTGATGCGCCCTGAGCTAACAAGGTACCCCAGCCTTTACCCCGGCGAGGGGACTCTCCACCACCAACGTCATTCCTGTGACACGCTGAAAAGCATGCGCCTTTAAGAATGAGAAATTTGATGACCTATCTGTCTAGCCTAGACCTATCACCATATCAACATCTCACAAAAGAAGCTTAAACACGCCTCTAGATCTCACACTAACATCCGAATACATAGCCCTAAGATCTGATCAGCCTCACAACTTCCTAGCAAGCACCCTCAACCTTACATAACTATACATATACCCTCCCCCCGGCTTAGCGCATACAACCTCCAGCACATCCACCACCTCCTTGACCACCTCCTCCCTCTCCTCCTCGCTCCCCAGTGCCTGCAAAAACTGAGCAGCCATCAATCTCACCCATCCCTCCACGCCACCCACATCAGAATTTGTAGGCCTCCACTCTCTCTCTACCTTTTCCACCTTCCATCCTCCTACTTTCTCCTCCATCATCTGCCTCACCCACTCCTCGTCGGGGAAAAACCAGGGGTCCACCTCCTGTGCCCGCTTCAAACCGACTCTCCTGCCGACAGCGGCCAGTAGCGTGGCCCGGATCTCCGACACGTTGCCTAGTCCGCCCATCTCAAAGGCAAAGACGCCCCCCGGGGCAAGCACGTCGCGGACGCCCTGGAAGAAGACTTCTCGCTTTTCTTCGGGACGCAGGATCCAGTGGAGGGCGGCGTTGGAGAAGGCTTTGCTGAAGCGGACGTAGTGCAGGTGGGTTTTGGTGATGAGTTCGGTTGCGTCGAGAACTGCGACAATGTGTTGGAGGGAGAGTGAGTGACACACTTTACGGTAGGGACAGGACAGTCACATCACTTACCCTCAAACGTGCAGGTGCTTTTCAAATGCGCATTATCCGATGTCTTCTTTTGAGCAGCCTGAATCATGGCCCTGGAGCTGTCCGCGCCGTGCAAGCGTCCTCGGCCTCCCTCAAAGACCTGGGCGATCTCAAAATCAAGAACGCCATCTGGAAAGGAAAGTTTTTCACTTGTCAGTGACGCCTTGTTCGCGAGCGTCATTTTTCCCGGGATGGGGCCAAAACTCACCACCACAACCGATGTCCAGAATCACATCGTCTTTCTGGGGATCAAGCCATTGGACAATCTTCGTGGCCAGCTTGGGGACGAAGGAGGCGGCGGATTGATATGCCTGCGTGTTCCTTGACTGGTCAGCCGTCCATTCACACTCAAGCAGATATAGTAAAGAGGAAAGAACTGTGGTTATCCAGTGACTGGTCCATTGCTTACCTCTGAGGACCAGTTGTCCTTGTTCTGCTGGGTCGCCATTGGTAAGTGATGGGGGTTGTCGATGTTGGTTTAGAGAAGAAAAGGGGAGAGGGAAAACCGAAAAGATCAAGTGGAAACAACCAGAGCTTTATACCCGACTACTTGGTCTCATAACATCTCAACCCCACGTACTGTTGTCTGGGGAGATACTACCATAGGCCAAGATTGGATGAGAGGAGGCAACGAGACGGGGTGAAAGGGGTCCGATGTCGGCGACTACCCTTACATCTCTACCTCTACGAATGGAACTAGGCTGCGGGTGGGAAACTGCATGGAAGGAACGTTCCCTTGTCTCGAATCAGAAGGTCAAGCCGAAGATGAATCTCGGAAACACTGGTACAAGTCTAGGTGGATAAAGGTCTTTATCTGCTGAAGTGGAAACTGCTAACGGTTTACGCTCGTCAAATCGGGTTGCAAATCATCAAGTCAACTCCCGTCCTGTAAGGCTCCTCTGACTTCCAACACTATTGTGGTCAAACTATACGCTGATCATACCATAACCAATTCAATTTAGGTATAAAGACAATCAATGATTATGGATAGGCTCTCTCTAGACCCGGGTCCACCCAACCGCCGCCAGGTACTCCTACGCCCTAGATCTCATCTTTTGGCTTTGAAAGGCGATGTATGTGTTTTTGGGCTTCCTAATCCACCACGTTATTCAACAGCTCTGGGTCAAACAGCTTGTACTTGTCCTTTCCAAGCGCATTCTCGACTCTCTTCATTACCGCCAGGACCTTCTCTTCTTCTAAACGGCGGCCAATAATCTGCACACCGACTGGAAGTCCATGCATGCGCTCGGCGTCATAGTGTCTGTAAGCTCTGGTCGCGATACCGTTCAGCCTCTTATGGTCAAAGGTGCTCGGGAGCTTATCGAGCGCACTATCGACATGCGTGACGGGGATGATGCCGGCTGTGTAGTCGAGCTGATGAGAAAAGAGTGTTTGTGTCAGTGAGGCTCTCCGTTTGGGAAGGTAAGACACTCGTGGAAGAACTCACCAAGTTAAAAAGAAAGCAATATCCGCAATTGCTGAAGGTATCCTTCGAGGCATCGTGCGGAATGGCAGGCAGCGCATTTGGCGGTGAAATAAGCACATCGAACTGCTTCCTGTTCCAGTACTCGAACCACTCGGCCCTGTACGCCTCTCTCTTCTTGACCTCCCCCCAGTTCTCGGCAGCCGAGATGGGCCTCGTCTGCTTCACCAGCTCTGCCCAAAGGTTGTCCCTTCGAATGTACTTTATCCACAGGTATGACAAATACCGGACGATGCTTGGCCACTTGCCAAACGACAGCAAGCTCGCTCCCGAGTCCAGCCACTCCCCGAACCTCCTGTACGAGTTGAACCACCATCCACCATCCGCATTCAGCAACAACGCCCCCATCCGCAACGCCTCGAACATATCCGGCGCATCCTCCATCTCCACAATCTCATGCCCTTCTCTCCTCAATGCCTCCTCCACCGTCTCCAGCGCCCGCTTGCATGCCGGACTCGGATCAACCACTTTGTCCGTCCTCAACACGCCAACCCTCAGCCTCCTCTCCTGATCCGCAAACTCCTCTACTACTTCATCCCTCCACGCAAGCGGGTGAACAGAGTGATCGTACTTCCACGGCTTCATCCCAATCACCGCCTTGGTAAAATAGCTTAAATCATCCAGCGTCCTCGCCATCGGTGAGTAAACACTAGGCACGCCTTCCTGACCGGGCATGCTGGTCAGGATGCCCGCCTTGGGCCAGCGCCCCGTCGCGCACCTCAGGGAATAACACCCGCTGAAATGGGCCGGCACCCTGACGCTGCCCGCCACATCACTACCGATGCCGATGCGTCCGCCACAAGCCAGGAGCGCCGACTCGCCGCCCGTCGAGCCGCCGGGCGAGTACGCCTTGTTGTACGGGTTCGTGCAGCGGCCCCACACGTCGTTGGTGCTCTCGTAGCTCAGCAGGGAGATGGGCAGGTTGGTCTTGACATAAGGGACGGCGCCGGCGTCTTTGAGAAGACGCACCATCGGCCCGTCCTGCGGGTTCTCGGCCTTGTTCCCGACGAAGGAGGAGTACCCGACCGTCGTGTCGAAGCCGCCTACGATGATGGTGTCCTTCAGGCTGACGGGGATTCCGGCCAGGGGACCCTGGAGGTTGACTCCCTTGGAGTTTTTGAGGGAGTCCTCGGCGGCGGAGATGAGGACCTCGGTCAGGCAGTTGGTCTTGAGGTGGGCTCTGACGGCAACCTTGCCGTAGGTTTGGAGTACTGAGATTGGTGATATGGCATTGGACTGGACGCCGGACACGAGTTCGGCGATGGGCTTGTTAATGGTGTCGAGGTCTTTGCCAGACAAGGCGGCATGGTATTCCGGACCGAGCGAGGAGATGCGTTCTTTACGCTCGGCTCGTTTAAGATTACTGTTTGAAGTAGTCTGGGGTTAGCAAGAGGATCACACACTTTGATTCCAGTGATCTAAAGAGCCCTAAAAGCCAGGCTTTCTATATATATGATTGGGATGGATACTACTGACCAGTCCCGCTTGTGGCGGAGGTAATCCGAAAGGAAACTCATCGTGTCAGTGTACTTGCTCACTGCTCACTAAGCTTTCACCACGATCGAAACGATACTCGCTGAAAGATCCAAAAACAAGGGGTTGTGATCTGTATGTATCGGTGCTGTCGACGTTGCCGTGGTTGATAGCTCCTAGGGGCGATGCTGAGCTGAAGACGCGCCGGTTGATTTGTGGGAGGTGGAGATTGGATGAAGCTACTCAGACCTGAAGAGTATTAACACCGTCTATAACGAATAGGTAAGGCGAGGTGAGGCCGGTGTAAATAGTTCGGGTTACATGTAACAGAAGTGAAGGGTAAGTTGACAAAAGTAAGCCCCAACAACAACCCCCTCACGCGGGGGGTGACTGCTCTTGTATAAGTGATAACGGCCAAGCCAATGGCGGGTACCTTGAAGCGGTTTGGTGAGAAATGGGAAGCTGCAAGGGGACCCGAGGTCCTACCTAGAGGTAGCCATCCGAGAACAGATAGCGTCCAGGATAAGCAGTTGCACTTCTTCAATTGGACTGAGCTTTATCTCCCTATCGGCGTTTTTGGTTAAGCGTGGACAAAGAGTGCCCTTCGGACATTGTTCCTGTTAATCTTCCCCGCGTTTGAGGTCACACGTGTGGTATGTTTGGTTACTGGTCACAGGTGCCTAGGTATCATCCAATTGTTAAGCTGTCCCTCATGGACCCGGCGTATCTTTTCCCTCCCAGATTCCTAGCTCCTGCCGAATTGTTGCACTACAGAAGTAATTACCGTAGAGAGAAATCAGACCGATCATAATCCTAGATACTTACCTTTAGAAAGTATACTATACAAGAATTCAGATAATCTGTGTACCTCGGAAAGTGTTTCATTGTCGTGGATTATCATGCAATTGTTTTGTCCGCTCAAAAGCTGACGGTGGGTGAGTGCTTAAGCCGTCCTAAGCCGAGACCTCCGCGTTGGCGAGCCTGTACTTAAGTGTACCGATACCGGGCATAGTATCACTGCCGTAGCTCAGTCAACTGACTTCCGGGGTTGATTAGCATGACAAGAATAAGAAGACTCCATACCGCTCATCTGTGCATGGCGGAGTCTCCAGAAATTATAACGTAGCTGACATCTCAGTCTGCCCAAAATAGCACCCACCACCCGACGGATCCAAACCACCAATTAAACTGTAGCTTCCGTACTTAAACGTTCTGTATTCTTCACCCAGTATGATGCCTGCCAACACCACTGTAGATGCAATAACAAATTGACCTGGCCGCTCTTGCCTTGACGATATAGAAGAATGTGGAGAGAACCAAGAGCCCAAGGGGCAAGTTCTCTCACACTGGGCAGCGAAACATCAAAGTTATAGGACCAAAACCTCAAACCCTCAAGACATCACCCCTGTCCGTTCTCCTCCTCTTGCATGCTTTCCTATCTTCCATTCGACGAGAAACCACAAATATGTCTTGTCTCAGCACACGTCAAAGATATCTATTTGTGAAAGGATCCGTGGGTTGTGCTAGATCCTTGCGACAACAACCGCCTAGCGACCTACGCTTTAGCCACGTCGCTGTTACTGGACCCGTTAGTCGTAGACGATGCCCCTCCGCTGACCAAGGTAGGCGCGATGCGTCTCCGTTTGGGTTGTTGGCTATTCTCCGCGTTATTCGCCTCGCGAGAATCGCTTGACTCCCTCTTCAAGCTAGTGGAGCCAGCACCACCGCTCGAACTCTGCGGCGTCTCAGGAGGGGTCACAACGGGCAAGCCCGTAACCTTGCCCGAATTGGTGGCGGTGATGCTTGGCACTTGGCCAGAAATAAGCGGTGGGTTGCTCATAACCCCGCCCTGTGATGTAGAAGCTTGAGTAATGGCAGAACTAGTCGAGTTGGATCGTGCCGGTGAAGGGGGCGGCGGGTTCACGAAGGAAGCAGCTGTAGGTGGCGAAGGCGCCGTAAAAGAGCTCGCAGAGTCCCTATGGCGATGGTTGGTACCGTTGTGAAACGGGGATGGGGGAGCAAACACCCCCGAGGGATTGGGAAGAGACGTGTTCTGGTTCGACGTGGCTCCTCCAGAGGACAGTGAATGTCGTGGACCAATTTCTCCAGTATACGGTGTACCCAACTCTCCAGGCAAAAAGGACAGGGTGGAACAGAACCCATCCGACGAGGATATCAACAGCGTCAAACCATCAGTCGACCTACAACTTATATTAGTTTGCGAAGGCTCAAGGAAGCAAAAGGAATAACTTACCAGGTAAGGTCCGTAAAAGTGGCGCAGTGCAAGTTGCTCACAACGCAGATAGGTGTGTGTTGCTGGGTGTCGTACAGAAGCACTGAGTCTTGGGTGGCTACAGCGTAGACCATACGATATGGGAGCGCGAACGCCGACTTCGGTCCAGGGCTCTGCACTGAAGCCTCCGTCGATCCTGAAACCGAACTTTCGGTGGGCACTGGAGGAGGTGGTGGCTCCATCACGGACGGAGCTGTTGAGGGCTTTGCTAATGGTTCAGGCAGTGAAGGTATCGGCTCCTCGGCTGATGAAGTATCAATGGTGATGTGTTTGGTGACGGGCGGTGACTGTCTCAAGGTGTAGATGATTGGGGAGCATCTGACGGCGACAGACGGCTTCTTGTGTCCGGGTAAATGGGCAATGGGTGGCTTGTTGATGCCACCTCGCGTGTATATGTATACCGTATTAATGACCTCGTACGAAGGTTTCCCGCCATCCACCTGATGCTGAGTCTGATACTGACCAGCAGGTGTCAGGAGCAGACTTCCGTCAGGTGTGAAGGTCAGTCTCCGGAAAAATGAAGTTAGAGTCTCATTAGCATAAAGGCTCGCATTCTTCATGCCCAGGCCGTAGCTTGAAGAGTGCGGTTTGGGAGAAGCTTCGATAGGCATAACAGCTGGCAAAGGCATGGACGGTGCGGGTGACACTGATCGCCTGGACGAGAACGACGATCTCCGGCTATGGCTGATGACACTGGGAGGGTTCATAGGCAGGGCCATCGAAGTGGGAGTACCCGGGATGGAAGGGTTTGGGGATCCAGCAACAGCACTGGGATCCAGGGATGTAAAAGCTTGCCGGTTACCGAACTCGGGCGGAGCTGGGCTGTGTGAGGATATCCTGCGAGGAGGAAGATCTGTTTTGGCGTGGCTGGCAATCTTTGGTGGCTTGTCGTCGTGGTTGTTGGCGAGGGTATACTGGCCATCCTTGGTCCTGAGCGAGTAGATATGTACCGATCGATCGGAAGATTGTGTCGCGATGTACTCGTTCAGAGGATCCCATGTAACGCCCTGGACGTAGTGGCTATGTTCGGCAATCTGGCGCACGAGTGTGCCCGTCGAAGCGTTATAGATGCGCGCAACATTGTCCATGCTGCCGATGATGAAAAAGGCAGCATCCGGGGACCAGGCAAGATCATATATCTCTGTGCCCAGGGACCGGCACATGTGCTTTGTCCTCCATGTTTCCTTGTCTTCGAGGCCTTCGTTTCCGAACGTCGCGTGGTGAGTGTCTGATGGAACCCACAAGATGACATTGCCGTCATCTCCAGCAGAGGCAAGGAGTTCACCTAAAAGGGGCCTTGTTAGTACACGAAGAAGCGAGCTAAGGGATCCGGAGAGCTGGTGGCATGCCACGAGGGCAAGGGAAACGTACCTTTGGGGGCCCAGCGAACGACGTTGACTGCTTGTGTATGTTTGGACAGGGTTGCCAGGTACTCGACCCTACGATTCTCGCCATCCTCCTCTATTCTCCATAGCTGTCGCAATCATAACAATCAGTATGGGTCCAAAAACCTGAACGCAAGGGCGGGACAGGGTAGATTGCATTACTCGAACATTGTTGTCTCCGGCGGCGGTAGCTAAGCGGCCCTTGCCTCCGGGTTCGAAATGGGCAGAGTAGATGGGGTACGGATTGTTTTCGTGGTGCCAGTTGATGATTAACGGAGTGGCTTTCATTGTGGCATATAGTCGGTTGGAGCACGAGACGGGTGGGTTGACGAAAGGTGAAGGACGGAAAAGTGGTGGTGAGAAAGGCGCAAGTGTTGCCGGGTCAAGTGGAATTATTTCAATCGGCAACGGCACCACTTTCTGGGGAAGGTCTGGGGTTTCTGATCGGTCTGGGGTTCCGTCCCGCCGTTGGCTCGGCGATGAAATGCCTGTCGTGAGAAGTGCGGCAGCCGTGCAAGTGCCCTGCGCTGTGCTATGGGCTCGAGGATAGCAGATCCAGCAGGTCTAGCAGCTGCAGATGAGGCGGCTGGGAACAACAATGAGAAGGCTTCGATTTTCCGATGGTGAGGAGCCTGGGAGCACAATCGATTGGTCTTTGGTCAATTGAACTGGCCGGAGAAATCAATTGTCGTAATTCTGATGAAGGGAATCGCAAGAGGACATGGGGATGCGGGCGGGATATGTGAAGCAAGTTCTTAAATACCATCAAGAAAGAATTCGAGGTTTGGGTGGGTGGAATAGCTCCCGTTGAGGTCGGCTTGTTCCACGAGGCCTGTGCGGAGCTAGGTACCTAGCTCAGGGCGATGATATTGGTTGGATTGGATGTCCGCGCAGTTGACCGGAACCTTGAAGGGCGGCGCCGCTCAGTTGCAAGAAATACGCCCTGGCGGGACGGGACTGGGCAAGGAGGAAGCTAGGTAAATTGCTAGTGTAGTATGGACATACCAGGTGTCGGGCGAGTCGAGGCGGTCGATCTTGGCACTCAGGTACTTCCACTTCTCCTAATGACAGGCAGTGACTGAGTTGTGCGAAGTTGATGCCATTCACAGTACATGTGACGATGAAGCAACAATACTTCGTTAGCAGCAAAGAACTTACTTGTTCGCGTCCCAGGCAGGGTTGAACTTGTCGAAGAGTGCTTTAATTAGGTGAATAACGTGAGACCTGCCACCTCCTACCACCTACATCTACGTGTGAAAGAGAAGAGGTGAAGAAGGACGGGAACCTTCCCTCCATGTGATCTGAGTGCAGCAGCTGCATTGCACTTGCCCGACAGTTGGCGCTGGCAACCCGCCTTGATGTGCAAGGCCCACCTTGCAACGATCCCTTTCACTTTGCGGGAACTGAAAGAGCCCAGGTGCCCGCACTGGCGGTCATCGAACAAATCGACCAGCTCCCAACCACAAAAACCTGGAACCGTGTTCTGCCCGCTCCTCCACCTACCTCGCTCCTGCATGCCTCAACTACCAAGTCTCAGCAGCCACTCTACTTATACACAAGACTCCTGTCGACAGCCACTCTTCACGCCCAGCCAATCAAATGGAGATTGCCTCTTCCCGGAGCCGGGACATTGATCCCGAACCGTGACACTGCCATGAACGGGAGGCAAGACCTGAGCGGATGATACATCGACCAAATTTCCAGAATAAACACACCAAGGATCGGGACCAGAGTTCTGGGTGTTCAGTCGATCTTGTCTCCTAAAGTGACACCATATCGCGACCTCCCAAAGTCCAACCAACCAAGTGAACACAACCATGAGCTGAATGACCCAAATCTGGAAAGAACAAGAGTTTCGCTTACAGTTTCCAGTTGATTCTTCAACTGGTTGAGCTGGGCTTACCGCGTCTGCCCCCCCCCCCCCCCCCTCTTCCCTTCTTCTCTCTCTCTCTCCCCCCTCTCTCTCTAATCTGGATATGTTATTGAATCGAGCTTCATTTGACGGCAGACAATGGACAGCAGCGCTTCTCGGAAGCTTGCCCTGAGATCCACAAAGTCGGCGCGACAACCAACTTGCGACACCGGCACAATCGCATCTGTTCCCCATTCTCCTGGTTGTGGAGAGTTCAAATATGAGCACCCCGATGGACTATACTCTCGGGTTGAGGATGACAGTGGTTCCGAGTCCGAAGGTTGAGCCAGATTTGCACCCGAATCTTTTGGTAACTCTGCGTTTCCATCAGTCAGCACAGCCTGTTTTCTCCTCGACATCCCAACAACTTTTTCCTAACACTCCTAGGTAATCCACCAAAGGATTACTAAATGAAACAACTTGGAAAAGACCGTGCAACCATAACGACCCAAGCTAGTGCTTTACAGAAAGCCACAAAGCCCCCACCAGCAACGACAATGGACAAGACGGTGATGATGGTGAGGGGAAGACTGAAAAAGAGTTACCGGCAAAGCAAAGAGGTCATCAAGCCATCGGCTTACCACTTTACCGCCTTCACTCTATGGAGGCTGCTCGGTTGTTCAGTTACGGCCCCTGACACACACCTCTGACGTAGCGTTGTGGTGTCTTTATGCTTTCACAGCTCGAGTCAACATTGTTTGAGCTGGTGTACAAGCACATCCCCAACTTTCCGAGTCTCATCGACTTGGCCTTGACATTCATATGTTTGGTTGCAGAGGCCATCTTCCAGGATGGCCGTCTTACTTCGAAACCAATCTTGCATGCTGTCTTACTTGATGGCTTCCCCAAGGTGCTGCGGTAATCAAATTTCCCGGCTTGTTTAGGTTCAACACTGCGAATAGATTTCCCAAAGATCATGATCCAAGCAGCTTGGCCCAGCTCAAAGCTGGTGCCGAAATCTGTACAGCTGAGAGCCAATGCGTGGGGATTCACAAGGGCCGTCGGGATCGGTTTTGTACTTCTCCCTGAGCCGTGCATTATTTGATTGGTTTTCGTGTGGACGCCACGACCGATGCCGAACGGGTCTGATGAGTTCAGGTTGTTGGTCATGGAGACTTTTGGCGCATTGAATGTCTTTCGCGCCTATTCGAGAAATTGGCGATGGTTGCGGCAGTTGTCGTGTGCGAACACCCAGAAGTCCGAAGCTCAGGCAAATGTGAAATTTGGGTGAAAGAGGACGAAAAAAAAAAAAAAAAAAGAGAAGAAGAAAAGGAAACTTTACACACGGATATCACAACAGTCTTTGATCACGAGAACGTCTCAGGCGCTGTCGCACAGCTCTTCTAGTCAATAGCTCGGTCATTACGTGTTGACGAAGGTTCAGCAATGACAACTTCGTATCTTGACGGTTTCAGAGGCTGTTGCACATAGAAGCTGAAAACGCCGACTTTATGGACAACCTGGGCAATAAAGAGGCGAGTTGCCGGATATCCGCCAAGCCAAAATTCAGGATGACGATGTCAAGTTCGCATCGTTGCAGAATGGCGTATCGCAGCGGTACGTACATAGCCGATCGGGCTATGTATTACTAAGATCAAGCGTTGTAGCATTTTCCGGTGCTTGAGGCTTACCAGGTGTCTTTTATCCCGACAGCAACACCTGTACATGTAGTGCACATAGTACGGCTGCATATCACTTCCAGTTTGCCCCTGGGCCCTTTCCATATCTCGGACAGTACACTAAATCGATTCAAGCTGAAATCCGGGGCGGCTTGCTCCCCGAGTGAGTCACATCAGATATTTCTCCTGCCTTTCTAGGTGTAGAGGCAGGTTCGAGTCGATACCAAGCTTGGCAATCCGTCCTCCTATCAACGTTGCGTTGAAGGCATGACGGGACGTACGGCGTACCTAGCAGCATCTACTATGCAGTATATGCATGCAGTATGGAGTATGCGGTGTACCTACTGCGTACAACCACTACATACATGTAGGAGTAAAGGTGGTTTGAATCGATGGGGTATAGTGCCGGCTGTCAGACTGTATGCAAGTGCATGAGAATGTGAGCAGTCTGTCCGTTATCTCACC